>NC_071281.1:5198862-5301362 GCF_023375685.1 Ictalurus furcatus
CTGGGTGGAGCTACTACTGTAACTGACAATGAACATTCATTATTACTACACTGTGTTTTTATACACGCTAAAATTAGCAACACGGTAATCACACACACACACACACACACACACACACTGCCACCTGCTGGGTGTGTGAGCTTACCCTAAACACTTTGGAGTGTGTATCAGGGACAGTTCTAGGGTCAGTGGATATAGCCCAGAGTCATCCACGTTTACGTCATAACACACAGGATACACTTAAACAAATATGTGTTTCAAAGATACACAGGCAGAGCGTCTTCGTTTTTGCAAAAGGTACATTTTTAATTATTGTTTATTAAAATCAAAAAAAGTAATATAATGATCAAATATCTATTCGTCGCTTCAGAGTGACTTGGCTTTTTAAGAGACGGCGTGATCAGGTGTTTATTATCCGATCGATAAAGTTCAACAGCAGGTTCGGGGCCGCAGGAGTCACCGGGCCGAGTAAACTACAGGGGTGGTGACGTCACCCAGCACTTCAGGCAATAACAAACAAGTCTGACCAATCAAACAAACCAATCAGAACTCCCAGTTCAGCTGGGAGGCGGGACATTTCTCCTAAAGAGGATCTCCTATGAGCGATAAAGGGTTCACTGTGCTTTTGTCCTCACTGGTGTATACTGAATCAGATATCGCTAATGTCCAATGTTTTAAGTGACACATGCACATATTCTGTATTCTGAATCGATTACAGGAACATTCCTCAAATGACATTCTTCAAATCAAGTAAGTAAGACTTGCTGGAAAAACAATAGTACCCCTCATAGAATTTGTAATGGTTTTAATGGGAATTGTAATGGTTTGAATAGAATCTGTAATGGTCGCTGTGGGTCTCTACTTCTAATTTCTCGCCTTCTATTAGCGGCATGTTATGCCTAGTGGGCTACCATTAAGGACATACATCATTAATACGTCCTACACTACGTCACGGAAAGCATAATAATGGTTTTAATGCTTAAAAGCTGATGGTTTGTAATGGTATTTGTAGTGGAAACCACTCGAGTTTCTGTGATGGTTTCTGTCATTTGTTTGTTTTTCAGCAGGGAAGTGAAACGGACCGATTCTACAGCAACACACGGCCTACTGTCGAACATCTTCATTTTTTAAAACATATTTTACAATAAGTGCCGTCTAAGTCTGTGAACGTTGTGGATTTTTGTTGTTGTTGTTATTAGCTGCCCGAGGAGTAAAGTGCAAAATGAAGTGCGTGGGGTCGAAACGAAATACTCTGAGGTTCCTTAAAAGGTGTGTTATTGTATTATATAATCAGACCCCGGCTCCATATAGCACTAAAAACAAAATACATAGTTAGTCTGTATGCTTTTATAGACAAATGACAGATGTTTCTCTTCTCTCAGACAAAAAGAAGATGACCAAACAGCATCCCAGGATCTGAGGTCCCAGGAAACAGACAGGTCTGCTTGGAGCTTTGGTTTAAGCAGCAGATAGCGCTGGTTTCACTCTGTTTACATTCACCTGTCTGTGAAGCTCCTCAGTAACTTGCGGATTGAAATTTTTTGCTTGAAGTTATAGAAATATGACTAATACGGTTCTTTTAATCGTCTAGACTCAGTCAGTCTTTAGTCGGTTCGATTTTTCTACGTACAGTATTTGTTGCGCTACATGATATCTAGTTTAACTATCATTAATAGCTCAGATAACAGAGCGCTACCTGATGGAGCTGCATCTCTCCGTTCAGGTGTTGAACCTGGCTGATGCTGTTTCATTTGTGGGTTTTTCTCTTCATTCACACCTTACGGACCATCTGTCCACCTGAGGCGTTCCATCTCTCCATCCGTTTTCTGTAGCGCTTACCCTACTCAGGGAACTTGGGGCACAAGTAACCCTGACGGGTTATACCTGGAGATAATTAAATTCCTCTAATCTCAACTAATCTAAGGTCTAATCTTATTGTCTGGATCGTATGTAACTTCTTATCGACGGTTAGCCAGTTTACATGGTGTGTGTGTGTGTGTTCTTGTTAGGAGTGAACAACAACGTGAGTAGACACTGTTTGATGCACAGAGAGCAGATTTGCATTTCTAATGGAGATCATTATTGTACTGTGCATGAAAACTCAGTGACAAGTACAGTTCAAAGTAATAAAAACGTTCAGGGCTTTACTGAAAGCCCTGGAAGCCCAGCCCTAGTGCTGCCCCTGGGCTGTGTATTGGATTATTCAGCAGAAACTCGAGAAGAAACTGTTAAGATGTTAAACTGTGTTAAGATGGACACCAAGAGGAATAGATGAGCGATGTGGATTATCGTGTGGCCTTAATCCTTATTACCAAATGCTTTAATCTCCAGTCAGTGAATTTTATTTAATTCACCTCAGTCCTGTAGTTTTAAAATGAACTCTATAAGTGTGGACTACAGAACTACAGAAGCTCCTACTGCTGCACTACACTGCAGAGCCACTATAGGGAGACAGCACGCGCAGTTAAACACGTTACTATTTACGTTTACATTTATTAATTTAGCAGACGCTTTTATCCAAAGCGACTTACAATTGAGGATAAAAACTATTTAATATATATTTTGTATACTATATGTACTGTGTGTGTGTGTATATATATATATATATGTGTGTGTGTGTGTGTGTGTGTGTGCAAAACTCCCTGTCAGATTCCAAGTACACGTGCAAGTAGTAAAAAAATTATGGGTGTGTTTTTCAGCGTGAAAAAAATGACGCAAAATGGATGTGCGCATGCGCAGCAAACGGGTAGGATGACGTTTCAGTACACCGGTCTAGGTCATCTTACCTTTAGCAACACGGTTTCATCGTTTTACATATTAGCTTAACATAAACAATGCAAATGAACAGATTGTGTGATTTGTATTTATTTATTAATGATTAATTGATGGAGAAACATGTTGTGTCAGGTCGAGTTTGGTGAATCAGAGTCCGGTGTGAAATGGGGCGGACACCGGTCTCGGACCCTACGGGAACTTTCCCCAACTTCCCCATGAATGCTTTGTTTTTCTTTTCAAGGAAATGAACTCTGGAACCCGAGAACCTGTCCGCAAAGCGCTCGCGCATCTGCTTCTGTCCCGCGTGCGGAATGATGTGAACCGCGGTTCGCGCGCGCCCTCTGCTGGCCATTATAACTCGGATGTATTGAGTACGGACGTAGTGAGTAGTGACTGTGCGCGTGTCCGATGTGGATTATTTCTGCGTGGATTTTAGGACTCCAGACTACACAGTGTTTAGAAGGTCGACTCCAGGAGCAGGTCAGGTTGTGGGCTGAGACACAGAGCAGAACCCCGCGCGGTTTGGTGAGGAACCCGCAGCTGTACGGCTGTGCTAGGTTAACTGAAATAACGGTAAGGACTGGTGCGCTGTAAAACACACCCGTTTTGTGCAGGACAATCAGATCACAATATCACCTCACACACGGTGTGGATTTTTCAACGGCGCACTTTTAACGCGTTAAAACGGTATGATTCATATCTGTTAATACATGTTTACTTTTGACTGGCGCTTCCATATTCACGTGACGTCACATACAAGCGCCGCGTGCTGACGTCAGAGCTGCAGTGTCAGAAGTCGTGGTGAGGAAAACATAACGGGTGCGTACGCGTTTCTTCGCTCCTCCGTCCGTCCTCCCTCCAGCCCGTGACCCGGAAATAGAGTCGTCACCCATTTCGCAGGATATCTCAGTTCTCTAATTGCACCGCGAGGAGTGAGGAAGCTTCCGGAGGAGGGAGGATACACAGATGTACTCTATGCGGAAGTGATTCGTATCGAATCATACCGAACCCTGACGCACGTATAAATCTCACAATCTCACACACACAGTCCTTCCATGATGTGATGGAATTGTGTGTGAAATAGATTTAAATAACAATATGCTTACAGTGAGTGTTGTAATCAATTGTTCCTCCCGTGTTTGGATCGGCAAAGCTGCACATAAGATGACTGATATAAAGTTGGCTTGACGTTGGACACTCGCAGGTATGCGGAAATTAAAGGACCGTCTCTGAAGGTACATACGACATTGTAATACACGTTTCTAACTTCAGTAACATTTTAAAGGAATGACTTACAGTCACACAAACAACTGTAAAGTGTTTATCTATGTGTCGGGTATAAAGCACACTTTTTACATTTTTTATATTTATTAAAATAAACTATTAAATCATATGTAAAAAAAAATAAATTGCCATGTATTTCATTACTGAATGGGCTCATACACAAAATATACCATAATTTAAAGCTCAATATCATTTGAAGCGAATGATTTACAGTCACAAAGTCACCGAGTATTCATCTAGGTGTCAGCTATAACGCACACCTTTTCGATTTTTGTTATTTAACCCTACAATGCACGACCCAAAAAGCCTACACAAAGTGACATTTTGGTAACTGAGTGCAATTTTTTGAAAACTGTAAATAGGGAACGGTGTACAGGTTAATTTATTTATGTACATGTTTAGACACATTGTGTATGGGAGCCAAAGGAATTCAACATTATTTACAGCATTTCCAGTAAACTTTTTGAGCCGTGTTGAACTGCTTCTCTGACATAGAAAGGCGCGTCACATGGAACCACCTGCAGTGGTGACACTCAATCTGAAAAAAGATAATAATAAACTTATCAAATTGCTCAGTAATCAATTAGTTTTTCTTTCACTCGTGCACTCTCTCTCTCTCTCTCTCTCTCTAAACATACAGTTCCCTATACTAGGGGTTCCCAAACTTTTCCAGGGCAAGGCCCCCCAAATGGCATTAACATTTGACCGAGGCCCCCCTTTTGCAAGATGTCTTTAAAACATATTAAAAATACAGACTTCTGAATATATCCCCCTTTTTTTTATTAATAATTACTTCTTACATCTTTACTTTACATTATATTAGGAATTGATTGTGTGTGTGTGTGGTTGTCTGAGAGTAAGAATTTATTTTTCACACCAAATTGTTGAGGCCCCCCGGGCGCCCCCTGGCGGCCCCCACTTTGAAAACCACCAGTTTTCAAAAATGTAGGTTGAGTCGACAAGGCAGTTATCTGGTGGCCAGCTGATAGACGTAAAATGCAGAAAACAAATAAACATCTTTGAAATATTAAAACATTTGTGTATTGTCAGTACTTTTAATTATTTCATTAATAGAACTTTTTTGTGTGAAAAAAATGATTAATTCCAATATGGGTCATTTTGGCCCCTTTATGCATTCGTGTAGGTTTTTTTGGTTCATGTATTGTAGGGTTAAATATGAAAAAATATAAAAGGTGTGTGTCATACCTGACACCTAGATGAACACTTTACAGTTGGTTGTGTGACTATAATTCATTCCCTTCAAATGTTTTTGAAGTTAGAAACGTGTATAACAACGTCGTATGTACCTTTAGAGACGGTCCCTTAATTTCCGCATATCTGTGAATATCCAACGTCAAGCCAACTTCATATGAGTCAAAATATGCGATAAATGATGTATTGTTTATTAATTGATTGTTGAATAACAGACATTTCACATAATATCAGTGCGTTTAGATTAACTAAGAATGTTGTTATTAACCGAACTCCAACATAACGACAGATTCCTGAAGCACAGTCATCGTTAATCGATGTCACTTCCATTTGACTTGCTTCTGTTCCTCTCACCCTCACATCCTAAAGGGGTGGCGCTAAGACTAAAGGAAAGGAAGTGAGGATGCACGAATAAGAAATGAGAAGCACCCAATGAAACTTCTGTAAACACAGAGGGAGAGAGGGAATAATAGAAGACTGTGTGTGTGTGTGTGTGTGTGTTACAGAGCACTGGTCACACAGATGCGTCGATGGAGAGCTGTGGTGCTGCAGCGTCTGCGCTGGTCGAGTCATGTGACCCGGGTGCTGGTGGTGTGTGTGCTGACGTTTGGCGTGCTCCTGCCCCTGTGCTGCCATCGCGCTCTCTACTCCTACTACTTCCTGAAGTCCTGGTACCTGGGGCAGAGGAGTGAAGAGGTCCTGAGGCGGAGCTACGAGGATGGGCAGGAGGCGCTCGCATACTGGCGGGACATGGTGGTGGGCGGAGCCGTGCAGGGGGATGTCTCTGAGCGGCCGGAGCTGCTGGTGACAGTGGTGACGGCGCGCAGGATCGATGGGCTGCAGTATCACTACCTGCTGCAGGTGATGCGGCGGTTGGACATCCTCCTGCAGGGATGTGGCGACACCCCTTGTGCAGCTGTGTTGGTGTGTGACGTTGAAAGCGGTCCCCAGGAGAACGAGGACGCAGCGCTGGTGGAGAAGCGGTTCCACGTGGTGAGGCGGGGGAAGGGTGTGGACCAGGACGTGAACGTGTTTGAGAAGGAGAAGAGAGATTACGTGTTCTGTCTGCGTCAGAGTGTGGAGACGATGAAACCGAGGAACGTGGTGGTGCTGGAAGACGACGCTCTGGCCGGCGCCGACTTCTTCTCCATCATCCGCGATGTACTCAGCCGCAGGTTCATTTCACACTCGCTGTATGTGAAATTATATCACCCCGAGCGGCTGCAGCGCTACTGGAACCCAGAGTTGTACCGAATCCTGGAGTGGGTGGGGCTCGGCGTGTTTGGGGCGTCGCTGATTCTTCTCTTTCTGGGCTTCTTCCCTCGATTCTCTCCGCCCTTCTCTGTGCCTCTCTTCCTCTTCCTGGTGGCCTACATCATGGTGGGGGCGGAGCTTATAGGGCGACACTACCTGCTGGAGCTGAGGCGCATTTCTCCGCAGCTGTACGCCGTGTCTCCGGCCACTGAGTGCTGCACGCCCGCCATGCTGTTCCCGGGGAACACGTCCTCCCGCGTTGCCGAGCTGCTGGACGCCGCCACATGTATGAGGGGACACGCCAAGGACATGGTGCTGTACCGCCATGCAGGCTCTGCCCACAGTCTCGAACCCAACGCCGTACAGCACATTGGGGCATTTTCCTCCGTCAGAGTAAATCCACTGAACCCACAACTCCTCTGATCCACAAATCTGCCCCTGTGAGGGAAATGAATCAGAATCAATCTGAACTGAAATAAATCTGATTCAGTGTGAGAGATCAGAGAATCAGTCAGTTCCGAATCAGAATCTGTCACAAACCAAATTAGTCAAAATCCAGAATTTGATTTCGAATCAGAACAAGCAGCAGAAATGGTGAAAATAATTCAGAATCAGCTGGAATATAAATCCGAATCAGACAGGATATGAATCAGTGTGGGTTCATGCCGTAGAGTTTAGCTCAGGTGATTGGTGACGCAAATAAACCTGAAGTGATCAGCACTGGTTAGTATTAGCATTATCATTAGTGCCTCTGTTTCACTTTGCGACCTCAGCACATGGGCGTGTATCTAATCTACAACAATCAGATAGAAAGAAATCAATCTCTCTTCTGCACTGTACATGGAAGTGCCTTTATCCTCCTGCGGGAGTTAAACCTGTGACCTTTGACCTTTGTGCTCCACTGAGCTCAGTGTAGACTCGGTGTTAATACATACTCTCGTCCTCCTGCAGACTAGTTTGACCTTTGACCTTTGTGGTGCTCATCATGCACACCAGACACCTTCATCGCAATCTGATTGGCTCTCTGCTATATGCAAATGAGTTGGACAGTGATGTCATAATCAGGCATCAGACACGGAATTACATTCAGCACTAACGAGTTTTAATGCTCGGCTTTTGTACACTCTAGTGCACTTTGTAGTGTTTTTACCACACAACGGGTAAAACTTTAATTTAATTTAATCTTTAAACTCCGAACCAAAACTCAGCCAGTGATCCGAGATAATCTGGTTAACCTTTGTGCACTTGTGTGTGTGTGTGAATGACTTTATTTTATTTACAAAGCTTACTTATGCAACATTTTACTGTTCAGTTTGCTATGTTGTGTGTTGTAGTTTAAATTCTGATTCTGAATGATTGGAGGATGATTTATACTTTGTCTGAACACAAGTGGAAGATTTTTCAGGAAAAGTGTCATGATTTTGAAGCACATGCACATTTACTGATACGATGATACACAATAAACATGATAAACACAATAAACACACATCAAATCCAACAATACATCAAGTTTCTCACTGAGGGACATTAAAGAGTTTAAACTCTGAATCTTTTTGTGTTGGTGTCATGTTTACTGTAATAAATAAATAAATATCACATCCATCAACAACACAACGTAAATTACCTTAACATCGGTGCTAATGTGAAGAATGTTTTGTGAGAAATGTTAGTAATTAGTAATAGTTTATAAACGCTGTGAATCAAAAGAGTCGGTTCAGTGTGTCGATGCTGATTCTGTGTCAGTGAATCAGTCAGGTTACTAATTGACGTGATGACACGTGAAATACACACTAATGTGAGTTAATGTGTGTAACAGACACTCTGTTTAATGCGCAGTGTGCAGTTTAATGTCCGGCCATGAACAACTTATTAGTATTATTATTCATTACTATTATTATTTATTACTATTATTAAAATTAAAAGGAAAACAATCTCACTTTTTATAAACACATAAACTGGTGTGTGTGAGAGAGAGAGAGAGAGCGCGAGATGATCATGAGTGTGTGGAGTTATGTATAAACCTGGCTCCAGTGCGCGCGCCGCGATTTCCGCTCCAGGCCGTCACATGACGGTCGGACTGCGCGAGCCCAACTCACCGGATCCACACACGCACACGCACACACCGATTTCTCCGCTCTGGGATGCGAGTGTGAGATTTCCCGAAAAAGAAAAAGCAAGTGTGAGTGTGTAAAAAGTGAGAGAGGGAATCCGGTGTGGAGGTCACGAGCGCTGGATTTCCTGCAGAGGAGGAGGAGGGAAACAAGCAGAAGGGGAAAAGTGGAAAGGCGGAGAGGAAAAGAGGAGTGTGTGTGTGTGCGTGTGTGTGTGTGTGGAGGAGAGAAAGGGAAGATGGCTGAACAGGAGAAAGGAGAGAAAATAGAGACAGACGGAGTGCAGAGAGACAGACAGAACCCCGACACCGGAGAACATGTAAGAAAAGCTCAGAAGAAGTGTCGATAAAATATCACACACACACCGCGGTATTCTAAACTCAACAACACAACATTCTTTTATTTATCACCGCGATATTACTGACTCTAACTCCTCTCAGCCTCAACACTACTGTTTATCTCTCTCTCTCTGTGTCTGTCTCTCTGTGTGTGTGTGTGTGTGTGTGTGTGTGTGTGAGAGAGAGAGAGAGAGAGAGAGACAGTGATCCATCCTAGAAACTCGCTAAATATGAAAAGACCTGCACACTAAAGCTGCACAGTTTTTGTAATCATTAATAACATAATAATATTCTATATTATTGTGTGGTGTGTGGAGTGTGTACTTCAGGGCTGCACAATATATCGTCTGTACATCAGTATTGTAATATTATTGCTACTGATATATTACATAACTTTAATAATAAGTTAATGAGCTCAGATCATTATCACTGTATTACTGCTGTGTGTGTGTGTGTGTTTAGAGGTTAAACCTGGCTGCGGTGTATGTATCAGATGCTCAGCACAACAGGAACATCATCTTTGACACAACACCACAGGCAGTGAGGTAACAACGTGTGTGTGTGTGTGTGTGTAAAGGTGGCATCACACACGATCTGTAGCATCTTTCTATGTGTGTGTGTGTGTGTGTGTGTGTGTGTGTGTGTGTGTGTGTGTGTAGGCTGTACCTGTTGTATAATCACTGGCTGCTGCGTGTGTGTGTGTACGTCTTCATCATGATGGATTTGGCGCTAGCACTGTTCGAGGAGCCTGCACTCATTCCTCTGCCCCTGTGGGTCAGTAATACACACAGCTCATTGTGTAATGTCAGCTGAGCGCCTGTTATCACAATATCTGAATCAGTCAGCATTACTAGCAGTGAGTCACATGGAGTCTGAATGAATCAGAATCAGATTTAAATAGAATTGAATTCAAATGAATCACTCACTCAGTCAAAATATGAATCAACATAATTTACATTCAGAACAGATTAATTAGAATCAGTCAGACTCCATCTGAATCAGAATCAGAACTGTCAATTTGATCAGATTCAGATTAATTCACAATCATAATCTGAATCAGTTAGATTCAGATTCTAATTTCTAACTGATTCTGAGTCATTCTAACTGATTCAGAATCATTTAAAAATTAGAATTAGATTAATTTGCAATTGCAACAGATTATCAGATTAATGATAACACTGTGTGTGTGTGTGTGTGTGTGTGTGTGTGTGTGTTCCTCAGACCACCTCAGTAATTGAGCTCCTCTGTCTGATGGTGTTTTCTGCACGATTGGTTCATTATGCTAAAGTCATTCCTCGCCGTGTTTTCATCAGAGATCCCAAAAACATCTGCATCATCGTCACTGTCACGGTAATGCCACTCCTTTTTCTCCTTTGTCTCCTTCATCCTACTATCATTCCCCAATTTCTCTGTTTTTCATGTGGACACTCTTCCTCACCTGTCTGTTTATAGCTGTGCCCATGGCCTCAAACCAGACTGAACACACTAACACAATTCAGTAGATCTGTTAGACACACACCAGACCTTTGAGAAATAGAACTGCAGTGAGTCAGACTTATGCTTCAGAGGAAGTGCTGTTTGCATGGGGGAGCGGGGGAGGTAAATATTAACCCCAGCTTTTACCCATTCAGCACTTCTGCTGTTAGATGGACAGGAAATTTGTCCCATTCACCTTTAGACAGTCAGAATGATCGTCATTAGTAGTTAACCCAAGGTGCTGTGAGTTGTTGATGGCGCCCCCTGTTGTGTGTGTCTGTGTCTGTGTCTGTGTCTGTGTCTGTGTCTGTGTCTGTGTCTGTGTGTGCCTTAGTTTGCTGGTGAACCTGCTTGGCCCTAAAGCCTGTTGATTCATAATGCAGTGTTTGATAGAGTGCTGTTCTTTCTGTCCGGTCTGCTGACTGCCATTACTGTAAAACTTACTGTTGCTATTGTGTATGTGTGTGTGTGTGTGTGTGTGTGTGTGTGTGTGTGTGTGTGTGTTTGTAAGTTGTGTGTGGTGGATCTGGGTGTGTATGGTGTTCTGAGATTGTGTGGACGCTCGGCTGTGAGATGGTCCAGAGTGTTGAGGCCCCTCCTGCTCATCAACATCACAGAGGGACGACAGGTAACACGCACACACGCACAAATAAATTTGTCAAGTTTTCTTTGCTTGTGTAAATGTATATTGTGTGTGTGTGTGTGTGTGTGTGTGTGTGTGTGTGTGTAGTTGCGCAGGGCATTCAGAAGTATCCGTAACGCTCTCCCTCAGATCCTGGTGGTGTTTTTCCTCTTCATTTTCAGTGTGTTGATGTTTTCACTCATGGCTCTGAAACTGCTGGGCAAACGGTACACACACACACACAGTACAGCTAACATCTATACCTCTGTTTATATCCTTATGTTTATTTTATTAATCTGTTCTTTTCTCTGTTTTTTAGGAATCTTAAAACTATAGATGGTGCTCCATATTTTACAAATTACCTGGAGATAGTTTTTGATCTGTATGTTTTAGTCACAACAGCAAACAGCCCCGACATCATGTGAGTTTCTCCTCCAAACACTCTTCAATTCATTAATGTCTCCTGTTTAACCCCCATATACACCTCAGCATGCATAAAACACCTCTAAAACATTTCTCTCTCTCTCTCTTTCTCTCTCTCTCTCTCTCTGTGTGAAGGATGCCTGCATACAACTACAGCTCATACTTTGCCATTTTCTTCATCCTGTACATAGTCATTAACACGTATACGTTCATGTCTGTGTTCCTGGCTGTCGTCTACAACAACTACAAAAAGTATCTGAAGGTATGTGGAGGATAATAATAATTACAAAATATATTTAATATGAAGAAGGAAACATTACTGGAACTATAATGTTACTATAATCACTTTTGGTGCTTGGACCCGTAACAGTGTTCCATGCTCTCTTTGTGTGTGTGTGTGTGTGTGTGTGTGTGTGTGTGCGCGTGCGCAGGAGGAGGTACGGCAGCTGGTGAGGGCTAAAAGGCAGAAGTTGTGTCGTGCCTTTTCTCTGCTGCAGGAAGAGGGCGGGGCCGGGGAAGAGCCAACTGTCAATCAAGCACGCTGGAACCAGTTAGTGCGTCTAATTCAGCCTGACATCAGCAGTGCACACCGAGAGCTGCTGTGGAGTGTGTGTGACCCTCAGAGCACCGGACACGTCGGTTAGACACACACACACACACACACTATTAGTCTAGTAAAAATTAAGTAGTAAAAGTAAGTGTGTGTGGGTGTGTGTTGTAGGGAAGGTGCCATTTGTGCAGTTGGCTGATTTGTTGAATATTCAGGTGCTCACAATAAAGTCTCACAAACACCCGCTGGACCGCTGGATACCTGCTATTTATCAATCCACCTTCAGCAAACTGATCCACAGCATGGTCAGGCACAGGTAACTGACTCTCTCTCTCTCTCTCACACACACACACACACACACACACACACACACACACAGTGCTGGTTTTAACACTTTCTCTTGGACACTTAGTAAATTCAGGAACCACAGAATGTGTTTGTGTTCCAGTTTAACTGTGTGTGTGTGTTTCAGGGTGTTTGTGTACGTGTATGATGTGATCATCCTGATTAACGCAGTGTTTATCGGTCTGGATGAGGACAACCCGGCGGTGTCCATGGCGGAGTGGGTGTTCCTCACACTCTACATCCTGGAAATCCTGCTCAAGCTCTACACGTTCGAACCACGCACCTTCTTTGCCAAGCACCAGTTCTGGAACTGGTGTGTGTGTGTGTGTGTGTGTGTGTGTGTGTGTGTGTGTGTGTGTGTGTGTGTCAATGTTAGCTTCAGTATTGATTGTAATATGTCAGAACGGTACACCACCTCAGTATGTGGTTTGGGACGCAGCCACAGATTACAATTTGTCATTGTCTCCGGTAAAAAAACAAACAACCCAAACACAGCTGTGGGCTCCGTCCCAAACCACACACTACTGTACTGAATATTGTCAAGATAGTGTGCTTCTTATACTATATATGTTAACTAGATACTGTACATGGCATTGTACTAGAACTGTACTACAAAGCTTTTCTGGTTACCATGACAACTGATCACCATCTAACTCGGTTTCATTCCAAATATGTATAATAATTTATAATCTGTAAAGATAATTCTCTGTCTACAGCATGTTACATACTGTCTAGCGAGCTTGATTAGTTGGCATGCTTAATTTGTGTGCGTGTGTGCATGTGTGTGAACATGCTTTTGCTCTTTTTTTCAGGTTTGATACGATCATCATTGTCTCTGCTCTGCTGGCGACCATCATCAACAGTGCTTTGAAATCCTGTACACACACACACACACACACACACACACACACACACACAGAGGCTGGAATTCCAGCCTGATACGTCAGTGTAACTAAAATGTCCTGGCGTTCTGTATTTATTAAACAATACTTTATCAGTGTGTCAAGTTCACTTCTTCAGCTGTACAGTGGAGCTATGAGCCTAATGTAGCTAACACACAACAGAAGCTTATAGCCACCAGTAGCATGGTGCTGACATGGTGAGATGGTGCTTTAGTAACAGGTTTTGTTTGTTCCTGTAGCTGGAGGTTATACGAGCCGTCAGATTCTCGACATCGTCTTCATCCTCAGAGTGCTCAGACTCATCCGCGTTGTCGACACCATCCCCAGGTGTGGGGGTGTGGTAGTTTTCTGAACTACCATGATATTTATGTAATTTTATTAGTATATTGTTAGCACTGATAGCTGTGTTTTGTATTTTTTATTTGCATTTTGTTTTACAGAAAAAATTATTTAATGTTTCATTTGAATTATTTCATTAGATTTACTTTGGTTTTTTTAAACTGTTTGAGTTGATTGAAGTTTGCTTGTGTGTGTGTGTGTGTGTGTGTGTGTGTGTGTGTTCCTGGCAGGTTCCGTGCGATCATTAACACTCTGATTAAGATCGGTGCTCCCATGCTGACATTCGGGCAGCTCATTCTGGTGTGTGTGTGAGATTCAGTGTTATCGCAGGCTACGTCCCAAATCATATACTCTCGCCTCCTCACTCTCACTCCCTTGCTCCCTCCCTGCAGGTGGTGTATTATATCTTTGCGATGGTGGGGATGGAGCTGTTTAAAGGGAAGGTTCGGTATTTTGGTGGTGACTCAGTAGATCATGCGCATCAGTTCTGTGGGAACGTCCTGCTGAACGGCTCGGCGTTCGTCCGCAACAACTACTGCAAGAACAACTTCAACGACGTTGTGTCCTCCTTCATCCTGCTGCTGGAGCTCACTGTCGTCAACCAGTGGCACGATATCCTCAAATTAAACACCACGAAAATGAATCTACTTTAAAGATCACTCTGCCACAGCAAACCAAACACAACGCTTATTTTAACACATCAGAAGTCAGTAAATATTTATTATTTATGCAGTGTTTGTTTTATGTAGCATGTTATATGTCCTTGACTCCGCCCCCACTCCTGACTGGAGGCTTCACCGCTGTCACTCATGTTTCAGCGCGGATATTTTTCATCCTCTTCCACATTGTGGTAGTCATCATCATCATCAAGTAAGGTTCATGATGTCGTCATGTCATCACCTCTAACGATGTAAAGCACGTTCCCCCGGAACCCTCCCCCTGATCCTGTCTCCCCTCCTTCATAGTATCTTCGTGGCATTCATCCTGGAAGCGTTCTTCATTGAGTACATGGTGGAGAAGAGCGAACTGCAGACAGCGCTGGAGAGGAAGATCGAGGAACTTAATCTGTGTGTGGAACAGTAAGTGTTCACCCCAGCTCTGTCCCAGATCCTAGCATTCATCACTCCTTGGAATGTGAAGTAGTTTTCCACAGTAATATTCAGTATTAACTCATGATTATTGCATCATTGTTGTGGTCTTGTGTTTTTAGGAACCATGTGGACAATAACCTGGTGGACGCGATGGAAACCCAGGACAATGATCTCGGCCCTGCTGAAGGAGTCAAAGCCAAACCCACCATCGTGTTCAAGATCAGCTCCACAAGTAACACACGTGTTCCATGTGCTATATATCTGTGCTGAGAAAGCGACTGTGCGTGTGCGTCTCTGTGACCATGTGTGTATGTTCTGCAGGGTACAGGACCATGGATGGCCTCCTACAGCGCATGTTTGAAACCGAGATGGACCTCAGCGCTGATGACATTGAAGAGGAGGAAACTGAGAACAGGACCTTCTCAAATCCAGCTTTCAGCTCCTCATAAGGGAACACACAGACTTTCTCAATGAGCTATAATCAAAATATATCTGTAAATGCATATTGCATCATCATCTATCTGTAGATGTGACATTGGATTAGACTGCGACCCTGTGAGAGCGGAAAATCAACGCGCTGCTGTTTGGAAACAGTATTTACTTTGTGTATAAGAAAGGATTAAATGGACACCTTGTATTTGCATATCATTTTATATATTACAATAAAAGAGGAATATGTTTAATATAATCTTCAGTTTGTGTGAAGGTTTGTGTTGCACGATGGTAAACCGTGTGCTATGCGTTATCACATCCGACATGAGAATACCGTGTACTAGACGAAACTTCATGCTAGCTAATGTAAGCAATGAAGAAAGTGTTAGATTTTAACAGGTTTGTCTGTTAAATAAATCAGGTTGAAAATGATAAGACTGAAATCCCAGTCATGTGATGTGACTAAGGTGAGCTAGTTTACTAGCCGTGTTGGTTAATGTTAGTGAAAATAGGCTTATAGGGATGGCAAGATGACGTATTCATCTATTTTCTTTACATCCATTTGAATATTTTAATGTAAGTGAAAGTGGAGAAACGTAACCCCGGCCATTTTGGGGGCAAATAAATCCAAATTAAACTCTTAATGGATTTTGTAAACATTTAAAACGACGCGATTAGGAAAACCTCAGAAACCGTGCGTCAGATTCCTCTCAGCCTGCACCACAGAATTCCTTCACGAGCGCCGGACTGACCAATCACAGCACGTCAGGCACCTGTAGGGGCGGGGCTTTGGACGAAAATGCCGCGCTCAGCACAAAAGGCGGCTGTGTGTGTGTGTGTGTGTGTGTGTGTGCGCGCGCGCGTGTGTGTGCGTGTGCGCGCGCGCTGCTTGTGCACAGGGAGAATGAGCATCCTTCTTTATGATGGCGCTAAATAAATCCCTGCACACGGAGTGAGTTTCACAGTAAAGCGAGGAGTCTCCGCTAAATCTGAATAAGCTTATGATGAGCTGAGGATGAGCAGGTGAGAATCTCTGTATTTATTATTATTATTATTATTATTATTATTATTATTATTATTATCATTAAATCTGGATTTCGGGTTATTTTGCGATTAGCGAGTTGTGAGGCGCGGTGTATAATGTTCGTTAGCCTGTGTGACTATCACCTTACTCTTCATTATTATAAACACGGTTCTCTTTTTTGAGCGAGTATCCTGAACGGCCACTGTGTGGTGTTTCTCGGCAGTGATTGTGTTAAACGTGTAACGGCATGTGACAGTACTGACAGCTTTAATGTTAAAGCAGCTCGCTCCACTTTATAGGGATTAATTCAATAAAAACTCAGGACTGTGTTTAGTTGCTGTGTTCTCATGGTTCAGTGTGATGCTGTGTGTGACATTAGGTGAGAATGAAGAACATTGTGAGGTATTGTGTGATGAGATGAGATGAGATTAGAGAGATGGCGTTATTCGAGGTTGCCAGGTTGAGTGACTGAGTCGCACTGTAATCAAATAAAACCGCGTCAGGCTTTTTTTTGAGGAAATCGTGGTGAAACTGGCAACCCTGCAGTCTGTTCCGCGTGCACCGTGATTTTGGCGCCTTCTGGCGGCTGAAGGCGGGAAGCGCGCACGTCTGAGCTGCAGTGCGGATAAACGCAGAAGGATGCGCGCGGGTTACCTCACAGCGCACTGATGTGGCCCTTACCTCATGGACATTTTACATTTTCCTTAGTTCATTTCGGATCTTTGGACTATCTGGATTCGGGGTAAATATACTGTTGTGTATAACAGTGTTTAGTGTTTGGTTTGGTGTATAGTAGCATAAGTATATTTGTATTGTGAAGGTTGATATTAGGTTGTAAGCAGCCGTCAGTGTTGAGCTAGCTTAGCTACATGTTAGGTTTAAAAGTGTGAAAGAATTATTCACTGTGAGCACTTTTACTTCTCTCTCTCAGGTAAAGCACTGACCAGGTAAATGTGTCATTCTGAAACATGTTAAGAACAGAGGTGTTAAACAGAACTGAGTATTCTCCTCTCTTCTTACACACTGAATTAAACTTACCAAGGCCTTGAATAATCAGGTTATGAGTAATGTGTGTTAAATTAGTTGTAGTGATGGACTGCTGTGCTCCAGACATACTTCACTGTTTATTCAGAAAGCCCTTCATATAAAGTGCAGATGTGATTTTGACCCTAAAACAGTGTTGATGGTGGTCAGATCGTGTCTGAGGAGCGGCCGTGTCCCGATTGTGACTGTACAGAGGGAGCCGGCACAGGGTCACGTCCCAAATGAAGATTTCCAAGAAGCGGAAAGGACTGAGCCGCTGTAGTCCGTCTGCCAGGTGAGCTCAGGTAAAGGGGGACGTTCACATTCCTGATCTTAACACTTCTTATCATCCATGTCCCCTTGTCCCAGTCCCCCTTGGCCTAGTCCCCCTTGGCCTAGTCCCCCTAGCCCGGTCCCCTTAGCCCAGTCCCCTTAGCCCAGTCCCCTTAGCCCAGTCCCCTTAGCCCAGTCCCCTTGTCCCAGTCCCCCTTGGCCTAGTCCCCCTTGGCCTAGTCCCCCTAGCCCGGTCCCCTTAGCCCAGTCCCCTTAGCCCAGTCCCCTTAGCCCAGTCCCCTTGGTCTAGTCCCCTTAGCCCAGTCCCCTTAGCCCAGTCCCCTTGGTCTAGTCCCCCTTGGCCTAGTCCCCTTAGCCCAGTCCCCTTAGCCCAGTCCCCTTGGTCTAGTCCCCTTAGCCCAGTCCCCTTAGCCCAGTCCCCTTGGCCCAGTCCCCTTGGCCCAGTCCCCTTAGCCCAGTCCCCTTAGCCCAATCCCCTTAGCCCAGTCCCCTTAGCCCAATCCCCTTAGCCCAGTCCCCTTAGCCCAGTCCCCTTAGCCCAATCCCCTTAGCCCAGTCCCCTTAGCCCAGTCCCCTTAGCCCAGTCCCCTTAGCCCAGTCCCCTTAGCCCAGTCCCCTTGGTCTAGTCCCCTTAGCCCAGTCCCCTTAGCCCAGTCCCCTTGGCTATTTTAAAGGAAACCTATTATGCCCCTTTTTACGAGATGTAATATAAGTCTCACGGATCATTTATTACACCCTGCTGTAAATGCCCCTTTTTGTGTGGAAGCAAAAACATTCTGTTTTCATATGTGTCTCTTTAACCGCAAATGAGCTGCCGGTCTCTGCCCCCCTTCCGGAAGAGGGCTGTGCCTTTACAGCTCGTGCTTCGAATACTACGGCAACTACAAATCAGGAGAAACAGTCTGATTGAGGCAGCGGTCATACTAGGCTTTAAGCATGCGTACTTTTGAAAGACGCTGCTGCGAATATGGGTGGGAACAGGATATGACATCATCTGTCAAAAATTTTGCTGCTTCACACAAGTTGTTTTTATAATCTTTCAAAGCTGTGTTGTAAAGTACAGGATAGCTCGATGATGCTAAAATTAGCACTTCCATTTTTGAATTTCTTTTTTAACCAAAAAGGTCACGCAGTGGCGTCACGATCATCTGATGGTCACATGTCTTCACGTGTTACGATTACGCAGGTCAGAGTTCAGCAAATTTGAACTTTCATCACGCAGCGTAGTATGAAAATTCTACGCATGAGCTTGCGTTTCCAGTCTGCTGTTGTCTGATGCATTTGAATGTAAAAAAGGAGTGTGTGGATTTTTACCGTTATAAGGTGGTTGTGGACACACACTGCCGACACACACTTATCTTCACACACCATGTAAAAGTGAATTTAGCATAATAGGTCTCCTTTAAGGGTGGGTCCATAACTCTGTTTCGGGTGAAATTGTTTAGATAAAAGATCACATGGACATCACTATACTCCAGCAGCATACCATCTTACCCAGAATGCAATGCTGCAGATTTACTGAAATATAGAAAATGTGCAGTGGAGCGTTCGGCTCTCTGAAACCTGGACTTGGACATACCCTGGACACTCCCCCCCACCCCCCGGTCCCATCCTGTTTGGATGGACATTTGGAGACGTGTGTGTGTGTGTGTGTGTGTGTGTGTGTGTGTGTTTCTGTGCTGCAGTGGATCACGTTTAGAACACAGTCTGGAAAACTCAGGAGCACCGTGGCGTTCCAGCGGTGTTTGTAGGCAGCTACATTTTCCACTTCAGAGTGAAAGAGTGTAAAGAGTTGAGAGTGCAGTGTCCATCAGTCAGCTGTGAACATATTAAACACCGCTGCAGTTCACATCAACACCACTGATACCTGCTCAGGGGTTAGCTCCCCTTACACACTACACACTCAGTGCACACTTCTCAGGGCGGATTGGAGCACCGTGCTTGTGTATAAACGAAAGTGTAAATGCAGAGGTTTGTCTCCATGGCCTTTTCACCAGGTTTTATTTATCACCTGTGTGTGTGTGTGTGTGTGTGTGTGACTGTGTTTGCAATCTGTGTTGTGTGTTCAGTTTAAAACAGTGACCTCTTGTGTTTTTATTTATTTTTGTGATGTGAAGCTGCAGTGTTGTGTTGTGTTCTGTTCTGCACTCTCGCTTCGTGCTGTGTGCTGCTGCTTTATGTGTGTGTGTGTATTGTGTTTCTGTGGCTTCAATGACCTTTGACCTCTGCTTTTCACCGTGTGCGTGCGTGTGTGTGTGTGTGAGCTCGGCTGTGGGACGGTGAGTGACCCCTGGGTGGTGTGATGAAGGGAGGAGTGTGTGTGTATCACCTCTCTTCTCTTGTGTGTTTGGCTTGTAGGCTGTCAGAGGAGGTCTGTGGCGTCGACTAGTTGGCTGGTGTTTGTGAGGTTTGGGAAGAGATTAATCATGATGGTGAGAGTTTCTCTTTGAAAGCGCACGTCCCCCTTAACAATGCCGGGTCTGAGCACAGCGTGTCTGCTGCAGCTTCCCTCCTCTCTGCCCTCAGCAGCTAACGAATGGATGCGCTTTACGCCACGCTGTCCTGCGCCGTGCCACGCCACGCCGCGTACACGAGAAAACCTCATAACATCACACTATTCGGCGTTCCCCTAGCAGACTCTTCAGAATATCAGCGTTCCAGACGAGGGCCCCTAGATAGGCAGCACGGTAAAGGCTGTTCCGTGTGGGAGGCTGCATTAAAAACAGCGCTGCATGTGACCTTCTTGAAGATGGCCATCCCATAATTCTAGTGATAAACAGAAGCATCCGAGGAACAGGTGCAGGTGTGAGTTACAGTTCTGAGATATTTGTGTACACCACCATGCTAACGGTTTGACAGCTAGCTAACAGGACCGGAATCCAAACGTGAACGAGATACATGCTAATGCTCACTAACACTGTTCTGCATGTGTATGACTGAGTTAGAGGAATTTTGTTTGTAGGCATGCGTATCGGTGTCGTATTTCCTGTTTCCTGTAGGTGTGTACTGGATATGCACCGTGTGGCTGGCCTGGCCTGCGTTGGTTAGCTATGCTAATCTACGCTAATCTGTGCACGGCACTGCATGCAGTAGAGCATGGCCCAGTGTGATTCATGTTTGTGTGTGTGTGTGTGTGTGTGTGTGTGTGTGTGTATTCTTGGTGGAGGACAGGTGAGTCGTGAGGTCACACAGGTAAGAATTGTGCAGAGTGTACGCAACACCGAACACACTCTCAGCACAATGTCAACACTCAGAGGAACACTGAGGCCAGAAGTATCCACAAGTATTTGCACCCTCTACACCAACCATTAAAAGGACCACAGGGCACGCAGATCTGATTTGGTGTGTGTGTGTGTGTGTGCAGATTAATGGGTCGTTTAAGCTGGGGGCGGCCCGAGTGTTGTCAGGGTGGCAGTGTTTAGCTCCTGCACTGCAGGAAAACGACAAC
Source organism: Ictalurus furcatus (assembly GCF_023375685.1). Classification (NCBI taxonomy): domain Eukaryota; kingdom Metazoa; phylum Chordata; class Actinopteri; order Siluriformes; family Ictaluridae; genus Ictalurus; species Ictalurus furcatus. The sequence goes on from NC_071281.1 coordinate 5,219,806, forward strand.
ATGAACGGAGCGACTGAGACACAGGACATCCTCCCTCCCAACTGCATGGTGAAGGAGCGCTGGAAAGTGGTGGGTAAACACACACACACACACACACCAATCACTCCAAACACACTCCTTTTATTACATGTTCACACACCGGCTGTGTCCTAAATCACATCACACTACTGTATTACAGTGTGCCACATGTTATTATCACACTTAACATTCCAGATTGCACACTACTGCACTACAGCGCATGCACCTGACCTGCTGGACTATTTTTAACACTGTTTAGTATGATGATGGTATTTGATTTGATTTGGGACACAGCCACGCATAAACTGGGACATGTTTGTGGTGTCATTGTTTTTATAACACCACCTCTTTATCCACACACACCTTATTGTGACATTCAGGTCTGTCTGTTGTTTCTCATGACTGACACACACACACACACACACACACACACGCACATCATACACATCACACTTCCTCATTCTATTTCTTTAAATGTCCAACTGCTATAAAAGAAGGAAAAGAAGCCATCAGTTTAGGGCAGGTGTAAAACAGTTGGCACCCAATTGTTGTGTGTGAACACAGATCAGTAGTGAGTACTGGGTCACAGCCTGCTGTGTGTTGTGTAGCTGAAGAAAATTGGTGGTGGAGGGTTCGGAGAGATCTACGAGGCTCTGGATCTGCTGACGAAGGAGAACGTGGCTCTGAAGGTGGAATCGGCTCAGCAGCCCAAACAGGTGCTGAAGATGGAGGTGGCAGTGCTGAAGAAACTGCAGGGTGAGAACAATATACATACACACACACATACACATCACATAAAGGAACAAATCTGTGTGTGTGTGTGTGTGTGTGTGTGTGTGCTAAAAGGTACCACTCTGCCCATTCTTTCTCTCTCTCTCAGGTAAGAACCACGTGTGTAAGTTCATCGGCTGTGGGAGAAATGACAAGTTCAACTATGTTGTCATGCAGCTTCAGGTAAAGCGTATTCTCCGTGCCACCAAACACACACGCGTGCACGCACACACACAGACACACACACACACACACACACACACACACGCACATCACTGCAGTGTGCAGCTACTCAGATGTGTAATTAGTGATCAACTTATGGAAATTCCTGCAATGATGATTGATTATAAATTAGGTACACCAGGACATACCTGTGATCTCAATGCTTATCATAACTTTCCACAGCTATGCTGAAGTGTGTGTGTTGAGCATCTGGGTGGTGTGTTTAGGGGCGGAACCTGGCAGATTTGAGGCGGAGTCAGCCGCGTGGAACCTTCACCATGAGCACAACGCTACGTCTGGGAAAACAGATCCTGGAGTCCATCGAGGCTATTCACTCTGTCGGCTTCCTGCACAGAGACATTAAACCGGTACACACACGCACGCACGCACGCACACACACACGCGCTGAGAGTAAACTTGGCTGTGCCCCACTCAGTGTGTAGGCTTCATATCTTTACACTGATCCTCACTATGAATGGAATAGTTGTTAAATATTATTTATTATCAGAAGAACATCAATATTTTTATGTTTTTAATATTACAGGAATATTATTAGCTGGTTAGCTAACTGCTCACATTAGTCACACAAGTGGTATTTCAGTCTCATCCTTATTTTCTCAACAGCCCAGCCTGTCAGAGCAGGAAGTTACCATGACGACCACCCCGTCTCTTCATCATTAACATTAGCTAAATTAGCTTAGGACACCAGTTCTGTGACCAAAATATTTCAGGTACATGTTGTCATTCTCTAGTCTGGGACGTGATTGGATTAAAGCCATGGAGTTTGTTTAGTTATATCACACACAGCTCACGTGGAGTTTATTTAGTGCTGATCAGATAGCTCTGTCCATCAGTTCCTGTTACATTCCACAACCTTGTACTGGACTGGGTGCTGAGGGGAAGAACACGGCTACAGGTTTCTTTGTGCAGTGGATAAATGGTAGTGTGTATTAATGATGGTGGGTGTGCGTGTGTGTTTCAGTCAAATTTTGCCATGGGGAGACTGCCGTCCACGTACAGGAAGTGCTACATGCTGGACTTTGGGCTGGCGAGGCAGTACACCAACACTAACGGAGAAGTGAGGCCGGTACGTCCAGGCTTACAGCGGTGCTTAAAAGTTTGTGAGCCCTTTAGAATTTTCTACATTGCTGCATAAATATGACCTAAAACATCATCGGATTTTCATTTCCTCAATCAATAAATGACCAAGTAGAATATTTCTGTGTCATTTATTTAACTGGGTTTTCTTTATCTAATTTTAGGACTTGACTGAAAATCTGATGTTGTTTTCGGTCATATTTATGCAGATGTATAGACAATACTAAAGGGTTCACAAACTTTCAAGCACCACTTTATACGCCACCTGATTCTCTTTCACTTACACCTAGAGAGAGAGAGAGAGCGAGAAAGAGAGAGATGTTCAGAAATGTATTTTAAAAGTAATCTGAAAAAGAGTTAAAAGTCACATGTTTTGTGTTTAGGAAATTTAGTCTTATATGCTACCTGCTAATTAATCTAACAAAGGTAAAGCTCTTTTCTCTCCCCCCCCCCCTCTCTCTCTCTCTCTCTCTCTCTCTCTCTCTCCCACCCCCTCCCTCTCACTCTCTCCCCCTCTCTCTCTCCCTCCCTCCCTCTCTCTCTTTCTCTCTCGCTCTCCCTCTCTCCCTCTCTCTCGCTCTCCCTCCATCCCTCTCTTTCTCTCTCTCGCTCTCTCTCTCTCTCTCTCCCTCCCTCCCCCTCCCTCTCTCTCTCCCCCCCTCTCTCTCCTTCCCTCCCTCTCTCTCACTCTCCCTCTCTCTCTCTCTCTCTCCCCCTCCCTCCTCCCCTCTCTCTCTCTCTCGCTCTCTCTCTCCCTTTCACTGCGTCAGTACAGAGTTGCTGTGGATGTTTCTTTATTTAGCTCCACTCACACACAATCCCCCTTTGTGTGTGTGTGTGTGTGTGTGTGTGTGTGTGTGTCTGAGTGCAGCAGTTGAATATTTAATGCAGCTGAGTCAGAGAGGGTGCATTTTTCTCTCTGTTTAACTGAGAATCCACCCGGCTGTCATTATCTGTGTTTCTAATCTAATTAACTTTGTGTTTTTGAGGGTTGGAAATGCAACATATAAAAATAAATTATTATTCTATACCACACCATTACACCCCTTCTGTCTGTCTGTTGATGCGTGTATCGAAATATCTGTATTTGTCTATAATATCCCTTTTCTCTCTCACACACACACTCTCTCCCCCTCTCTCTGTATCTCTATCTCTCCATTTCTCTCTCTCTTTCTTTCGTTACTCTGCAGTAATAGTAGATCACTGACCTTCAAGACGTTCAGTTTTGTCAGTCTTGATCCAGGATCAGTTTTCCTAGCACACAGCAACAGTGTGTGTGTGTGTGTGTGTGTGTGTGTGTGTGTGTGTATGTGTGTGTGTATGTGTGTGTGTATGTATGTGTGTATGTATGTGTGTGTGTATGTGTGTGTGTATGTGTGTGTGTATGTGTGTGTGTATGTGTGTGTGTATGTGTGTGTGTGTGTATGTGTGTGTGTATGTGTGTATGTATGTGTGTATGTATGTGTGTGTGTATGTGTGTGTGTGTGTGTGTGTGTGTGTGTGTGTGTGTGTGTATTGAATCTCGCTCCTCAGGGATGTTTATTCATTCTTGAATGTGAATTTGTATCAGAGTATTTCTATAGTGTTTATTCATTACTACTGCGTTATTTCTGCTTGGATGAAGGTTATAGTGGGAGTTCATGACATGTGCGTGATGTTATTCCTTCAGTTAATTATTTATTATGATTTGTATGCTTTACTGTATATTTATTATTTGTGTTGCAAGGTTTGCCTTCCTTTTGTTTTGTGTTTCACAGTATTTTGGAGTTTTAATTTCAGACATGCATGTGCAGCCCACACACTCGGCCTGCTGCGTGCTATTGTGAGTTTATTCATATCTGTTTTGTCTCTCTGTTCCAACATCTCATCACATTCGCTGTGTTACTGTGGGGTGCTGTTATACTTTTCACATACACTGCTATGTATTGGAGTTTTGGCTTGAGCTTTACTGAGGGGCTCAGAGTTATGGGTGAAAACAATTTCTCCAGCATGTTAACACTAATATAATAATAAGTGGGTGTAATCTCACTGCTTTCACTTTCATTTAAACCGTTAAGTGTGTGTTCTGTAGATTCGAGAGGGTGTGTGTGAGTGTGTGTGAGTGTGTGTGAGTGTGCTCTGTATGTTTGAGAGTAAAGCTATGCATGTTGTGTAATAATGGTCCGTGTTTCTTTTCAGCCCAGAACCGTAGCTGGTTTCCGTGGCACGGTCCGGTACGCTTCCGTCAATGCTCACAAAAACAAGGTGTGTATGTGTGTGTGTGTGTGTGTGTGTGTGTGTGTGTGTGTGTGTGTGTGTATGTGTGTGTATGTGTGTGTATGTGTGTGTATGTGTGGCAGATTTACTGAGACACACTCTGCAGGCCATCCCATAATAACACCATTCATCTATAATTATTTAAACCCAACACTCTGATCAAACTGTGATTAAAGGTGTTAAAGGTCATAAACTTCTCATCATACTGACACCTGAATATCAGCACACACACACCTTAGTGAAATGTAAATATATGCAATCGAATGGAATGTTCTGACATTCTGAAAGTGATGTCATTTCCTGTTCATCAGGAAATGGGTCGCCATGACGACTTGTGGTCTCTGTTCTACATGTTGGTTGAGTTTGCGGTTGGTCAGCTGCCCTGGAGAAAGATCAAAGACAAGGTATTAGTACTGTTCGTGCGCACACACACAGACTCACATATCCCGTGTACACTAGGGATGTCACTATACCAAAAATCTAGTAATCGGTACCGATACCACCAAAAGTACACGATACTCGATACCAAAGTCGATACCACGGTGTGGTTTAAAATTTTTATATATATATATATATATATATATATATATATATATATATTTTTTTTTTTTTCATTAAATTAAAAACTCCAGGAGGATATCCTCCTCTGGCTGATAATGGCAAAAAGAGAGAGAGTGATATTTTAGTTATCAAACTGTCTGACAATAACTAATAACAAGTGCTAAGGTGCACTCCTAAACACGCGCGCACACAAGCACACCCCTTATACTCTGAATGCAAGCATTAGTTTAAATTCACTGATATGGTGGCAGGCCAAAACAATTTATTAAAAACATGAACATTTGAATAATTATTAGTGACATTACTACATTTAGCTGGTTTCACGGCCACAATGCCAGCTGCCTCAAACAAACATAATATAGGACCCGTCTTTCAGGTGCTTCGCCAAATTTCAGGTATTTCCTCGCTTTGTTTGAAATGAACGATACAATTGGTTGCACACCGGCAACCGCTAAACTTGTTAAGCTAAGCTAATCTTCTGTAGTTGTTCCCGTGTGCTTGTAGGCGTTCTTCGTCACCACTTGTGGACAACTAAAACACTTGCGCGTATTTGCTGCCCCCTTCAGGTCCTGAAGAATTGCAACCTCGGTACATTCATTAGAAATGGTACCAATGGTACTGCAGAAAAACAAGTAAAAATCACGTTTTAACAGTCTTGGTACCGACTTGGTACCGAAGTATCGGTTCTCGTGACATCCCTAGTGTACACACAGTGATGATGTGTATATGTTAGAAGAGAATGAAACACCACTATGGGCAACACAGGTGAATACAGCTGCAGGTACATGGTGCAATGTGTTGTGTAATTAAGCGTGTGTGCGTGTGTGCGTGTGTGTGTGTGTGTGTGTGTGTGTGTGTGTAGGAGCAGGTGGGTCAGGTAAAGGAGCGTTATGATCACAGGATGCTGCTGAAGCACATGCCCTCTGAGTTCAACATCTTCCTTGAGCACATTTTAAGCCTGGACTACTATACTAAGCCTGACTATCAGGTACAGACACACACACACACACACACACACACACACACACACATAGACCCCGCTCCTGACACAGGTTGGGTATGCTCAGTCTTCTGTCCACAGGGTTCCAATGGGTCATGAAATGTCTGGAATGTCATGGAAATTTAATAAAGTCTGTTCCAGTCATGGAAAGTCAAGGAATTTTATCATTTTGGGGTTGAAGTCAGGAAATATCAGGGAATTTTGTTTGTAAATTTTTCAAATGTATTAGCTAAAATGTGATATATGTATGTGTGTGTATATATACACACAGTATCTCAGAAAAATGAGTACACCCCTCACATTTTTGTAAATATTTGATTATATCTTTTCATGTGACAACACTGAAGAAATGACACTTTGCTACAATGTAAAGTAGTGAGTGTACAGCTTGTGTAACAGTGTAAATTTGCTGTCCCCTCAAAATAACTCAACACACAGCCAATTAATGTCTAAACCGCTGGCAACAAAAGTGAGTACACCCCTAAGTGAAAATGTCCAAATTGGGCCCAAAGTGTCAATATTTTGTGTGGCCACCATTATTTTCCAGCACTGCCTTAACCCTCTTGGGCATGGAGTTCACCAGAGCTTCACAGGTTGCCACTGAAGTCCTCTTCCACTCCCCCATGACGACATCACGGAGCTGGTGGATGTTAGAGAACTTGTGCTCCTCCATCTACCATTTGAGGATGCCCCACAGATGCTCAATAGGGTTTAGTCCATCACCTTCACCCTCAGCTTCTTTAGCAAGGCAGTGGTCGTCTTGGAGGTATGTTTGGGGTCATTATCATGCTGGAATACTGCCCTGCGGCCCAGTCTCCGAAGGGAGGGGATCATGCTCTGCTTCAGTATGTCACAATACATGTTGGCGTTCATGGTTCCCTCAATGAACTGTAGCTCCCCAGTGCCGGCAGCACTCATGCAGCTCCAGACCATCACACTCCCACCACCATGCTTGACTGTAGGCAAGACACACTTGTCTTTGTACTCCTCACCTGGTTGCCGCCACACACGCTTGACACCATCTGAACCAAATAAGTTTATCTTGGTCTCATCAGACCACAGGACATGGCTCCAGTAATCCATGTCCTTATTCTGCTTGTCTTCAGCAAACTGTTTGTGGGCTTTCTTGTGCATCATCTTTAGAAGAGGCTTCCTTCTGGGACGACAGCCATGCAGTCCAATTTGATGCAGTGTGCGGCGTATGGTCTGAGCACTGACAGGCTGACCCCCCACCCCTTCAACCTCTGCAGCAATGCTGGCAGCACTCGTACGTCTATTTCCCAAACACAACCTCTGGATATGACGCTGTGCACGTGCACTCAACTTCTTTGGTGGACCATGGCGAGGCCTGTTCTGAGTGGAACCTGTCCTGTCAAACTGCTGTATGGTCTTGGCCACCGTGCTGCAGCTCAGTGTCAGGGTCTTGGCAATCTTCTTATAGCCTAGGCCATCTTTATGTAGAGCAACAATTCTTTTTTCAGATCCTCAGAGAGTTCTTTGCCGTGAGGTGACATGTTGAACTTCCAGTGACCAGTATGAGGGAGTGTGAGAGTGATGACACCAAATTTAACACACCTGCTCCCCATTCACACCTGAGACCTTGTAACACTAACAAGTCACATGACACCGGGGAGGGAAAATGGCTAATTGGGCCCAATTTGGACATTTTCACTTAGGGGTGTACTCACTTTGGTTGCCAGCGGTTTAGACATTAATGGCTGTGTGTTGAGTTATTTTGAGGGGACAGCAAATTTACACTGTTACACAAGCTGTACACTCACTACTTTACATTGTAGCAAAGTGTCATTTCTTTAGTGTTGTCACATGAAACGATATAATCAAATATTTACAAAAATGTGAGGGGTGTACTCACTTTTGTGAGATACTGTGTATATGTATATGTGTGTGTGTGTGTATATATATATATATATAAAGTATATATATATGTAAAGTAGTGAGTGTACAGCTTGTGTAACAGTGTAAATTTGCTGTCCCCTCAAATATATACATATGTGTGTGTGTGTGTGTGTGTGTGTGTGTGTGTGTGTGTGTTCAGACCGGAGCGATGGAGTTGATGCACACGCCGCTGCTAGTCCACTCGATGGCTAAACTCTTTGTCAGATTCTCCACTGTGGCTCCACTGCATATATATATATATATATATATATATATATATATATATATATATATATATATATATATATATATACACCCAGTCTTTTATTTATTTTTCTTATGTCTTTATTTTATTTTTTTACAGTGTGCTCATTTGCTGAATGTGACGCAGTGTTATGGGTTAAAAATGTACTTAAAATGGCTTACGGAAGCTTGTAAATTAATTGATTTTATTTCCACTAAAGAAATATATTTTGTTTTATTAGGAGCATTTTATTTATGAGGTGTAAAGACTAGTCATGAGATAAGTACATGTTCTTTTTAAGCAATGAAAACTAAGTTTTCCACTGAAAATGTCTGTTAACCAGTAAATCGAGCTTACAGATTTAATGGGTTAAAATAGTTAGCTTTTTTTCTGCTCTGTACCCAGGCAATACATTGTACCATTCTTCATACAGTAGGTCATGGGAATTCAAGATTTTGGTCAGGGAAAGTCAGGGAAAAGTCATGGAATTTTACATCTGACTTGGAGTGGGAACCCTGTGTCCAGTCTCCTGTCATAGGCAAAAGATGTTTATGAAGCTGTGTGTGTGTGTGTGTGTGTGTGTGTGTGTGCAGTTGCTGATGTCAGTGTTTGAAAACAGTATGAAGGAGCGCATCATCATGGAGAATGAGCTGTATGACTGGGAGAAGAGCAGCACAGAGTCCATGCTGTCCACCAACACACATTCAACACAGCAACACACACGGCCTACTGCAGCCATGGCCAGGTACAACACACACACACACACACACACACAGACACACTATACTGCTTCAGCACAGCAAAAGTGCATAAAATATATTTATAATGTTCTCACTTACAGTGCTGTGAAAAATTTCTGATTTCTTCTGTGTTTGTGTAGATCTCATCCTAAATTGTTTCATAAATTAAAACAAACTAAGATGAAACAAAGGCAACTTGAGTGAACACACAATACAGTTTTTAAATGATAATGTTATTTATTGAAGCAAAAAAGTTATCCAGTACCAACTGGGCCTGTGTGAAAATGTATTTGCCCCCGTAGTTACTAATTCCCCAAATCTACGAAACTGCATCCATAATGGGGTTCAGCTGGACTAGACACAACCAGGCCTGATTACTGCAAACCCTGTTCAATCAAATCAACACTTAAATATAACTTTTTCATCAGCATGAAGTTGGTTAAAAGGTCTTACTCAGTAACACACTATGCCAAAGCTGAAAGAAATTCCAGAAATGATGAGGAAAAAGGTGATTGAAATACATCAGTCTGGGAAGGGTTACAAAGCTATTTCAAAGGATCTGGGACTCCAAAGAACCACCATTATCTCCAAATGGAAAAACTCTGCACAGTAGTGAACCTTCCCAGAAGTGGCCGACCTTCCAAAATTCCTCCAAGAGCACAGCGACGACTCATCCAGGAAGTCACAAAAGAGCCAAGGACAACATCAAAGGACCTACAGGCCTCTCACACATCAATAAAGGTCACTGTTCATGACTGCATTATCAGAAAGACACTGTGCAAATATGGCATACATGGAAGAGTGGTGAGGTGAAAACCACTACTAACCCAGAAGAACATTAAGACTTGTCTGAATTTTGCCAAAACACACCTTGATGATCCTCAAACCTTTTGTTCTGTGGACTGATGAGTGGAAAGTAGAACTGTTTGGAAGACAGGGGTCCCGTTACATCTGGCGTAAACCAAACACTGAATTCCACAAAAAGAACATCATACCTATGGTCAAGCATGGTGGTGGCAGTGTGATGGTGTGGGGATGATTTGCTGCTTCAGGGCCTGGGCAACTTGCAGTAATTGAGGGGAAAATGAAACCTGCTCTGTACCAAAAAATCCTAAAGGAGAATGTCCGGTCTTCAGTCCCTAAGTTTAAACTCAAGCGCAACTGAATTATGCAGCAAGACAACGATCCAAAACACAGGAGTAAGTCCTAGTTCTAGAACTAAGTGAAAGACTGATCTCCAGTTATCAGAAGTGTTTGGTTGCAGTTGTTGCTGCTAAAGGTGGCACAGGTTTTAAGTTTAAGGGGGCGATTAGTTTTTCACATGGGTCATGGGTGTTTGCGTCAATAAAAAAAAACTGTATTGTGTGTTTACTCAGGTTGCCTTTGTTTTAAGTTGTATTTTGTTTGAAGAAATAAACTATTTAGTATGAAAGATGCACAAAAACGGAAGAAATCAGGATGGGGCAAATACTTTTTCAGAGCACTGTACTTCTCTTTTAAAAAAAAAAAAAAACAACAAGCCCACAGTTTTTTTTTTGTCTCAGAATTATTTGAAGGAATATTTTTTATAATGAAATGAACCTGTACTGTTATGAGTCATCTTCTCCATCATCACTATGAATTATGGGTCTTTCAGTTTGTTGTAGTGAGGAGTTAGTGGTGAACGAATATGAGTTCTGACCCACATCTTTAACCTTCAGAGTGCTAAACGTGAGCCCGGTCCCTGGGGACCTACAGAGAGAGAACACAGATGATGTTCTGCAAGATGAGCACCTGAGCGATCAGGAGAATGCCCCGCCAAATCCTGCACCTGCGACCGCAGAGAACAGTCCAGCACCCCCTGATGGAGACGAGTGGGACAGCACTGACATCAACCGCAACAAATTGAGAATCAGCCTGGGAAAGGTAACACACACACACACACACATACATACACATTTATATTTATTTATTTATATATATATATATATATATATATATATATATATGATATATATATATATATATAATGTAATATATATGCCATTGTGAGTGTTTGTGTTCATTATGGTAGATCAAATTTTTTGGAGGCGTGTCTGTAAGAGTGGTGTGTGTGTGTGTGTTTTTGACTTGCTCAGGAGGAGGAGGGTATCCGAGGGGTGTGTCCTGTCTCACCACAGAGAGGAGGGGGAGGGGCGGAGTCTCCCAGCGCACACATGCGCTCTCTCAGGTGAGGTGTGAACAGATACAGTGTTGGTGTCTTTGCCTTGGTGGTGGTGTGGATTAAAGAAGTGTGCTCATGCTTCCCTCCTGTCTGTAATTTATCTTTCATTTAGCTCCAAGAATAATATAATGTTTATTGAATACTGTGATGTAATGAGTTTATTAATGGTGGGTGTGTGTGTGTGGGTGGGTGTGGGTGTTTAACATTGTTCTTCAGGTCACGGATGGACGCTCTCGGCTCTCCGTCCCGCCATCTTTATTCCTCACAGCCAGCGCAGATGTTGTCCGTTGATGGTTGTCGTGGAGACCGCTGCCGCAACGACGGCTCTGAGGCACACAGCAACGCCTTCATCCGGTCCGTGCCTCTAGCCGAGGAGGAGGACTTTGACAGCAAGGAGTGGGTCATCATCGACAAGGAGGCGGAGCTCAGGGACTTCCAGCATCGCCCACTAGGGGCGGAGCCCACCACATCCGGAACTACGGACGATGAGCCAGAGGAGCTCCGCCCACTGGAGGAACAGGCTACACGGCCCAGACTGAACGCTAGAGTCTTAGCCGAGGGGGAGATGGCAAAGCGGAGTGGGCGGGGCCAGCCTACAGACAGTCCTGCACCGTCGCCGTGTCACTCGGGACGAGCCAGACGGAGAGAGTCCGATCCGAATACACCTCACAGACCGGTACGAGATCACACCCACCTGATCGGTGCTTAGGAGGGACGTTAGGCTTCATCCCAAATGCTGCAACTTGTGTCCAGTTTTTAGTAAATGATGAATTGTAGCGTTTGGGGCGGGGCCTAAACACCACAATGTTTAAGTTCACTCCACATATCACACTGGATGCTGCTGATTAATGTAAATAAATTTAATAAATACCATGAAGACATGAATTTGCGACTCTTGAAAGTGTGAGCGATAGAAAACGAGCCATGCTTTAGTTATTAATAGAGTGTTCACACTCACAGAGAGGAAACACCTCAGGTGTGTAAGCACGAGAGGAAACGCCTCAGGTGTGTGAGCTGTGCTACAGCAGTAACGTGGCATTACAGATATATCTACACTGTATCCTCACTGCTGTTAAAAACACACTCAATCATCACAGCACTTTAGAGAATCTCACTTCATCCTGAATTCATAAAACACTGCACAAAAACACTGCTCCTACTTACACACCCTTCTTTCTGAATAGGACATGACCAGGTTAACATTGTGCTACACAACACTGATCATCACTACTCAACACTGATCATCACTACACAACACTAGCTGCGTTTACATGGACAACAATAATCCACTCTTAATCCGATTAAGACCATACTCTAATTAAGAAACTACCATGTAAACAGCAATTTTTACGTACCTTAATCTAATTAAGGTCATAATCGAATTAAGCTGTAATCGAATTAAGACAGGTGGAGTACTCCTGTTTTAGTCGCATTATGGACGTGTATTACAGACATGTAAACACCTTAATCACATTATTATCTTAATCAGAGTAAGGTCAATAATTAGATTACTGCTGTCCATGTAAACGTAGTTACTGATCATCACTACACAACACTGACTATCGCACACAACACTGACCATCACTACACAACACTGACTATCGCACACAACACTGACTATCACTACGCACACAACACTGACTATTGCTACACAACACTGACTATCGCTACACAACACTGACTATCACTACACAACACTGATCATCGCTACTCAACACTGACTATCGCTACTCAACACTGACTACCGCACACAACACTGACTATCGCACACAACACTGACTATCACTACACAACACTGATTTTCACTACACACCACTGACTATCGCTACTCAACACTGACTATCGCAACACAACACTGACTATCGCAACACAACACTGACTATCGCAACACAACACTGAGTATTGCAACACAACACTGACTATCACACACAACACTGACTATCACTACACAACACTGACTATCACTACACAACACTGACTATCACTACACAACACTGATCATCACTACACAACACTGACTAACACTACACAACACTGAATATCGCACACAACACTGACTATCACTACACACCACTGATTATCACTACACAACACTGACTATCACTACACAACACTGACTACCACTACACACCACTGATTATCACTACACACCACTGACTATCACTACAAAACACTATCACTACACACCACTGATTATCACTACACATGACTGACTATCGCACACAACACTGACTATCGCTACTCATCACTGACTATCGCACACAACACTGACTATCACTTCACAACACTGACTATCACTACACTACACACCACTGATTATCACTACACACCACTGACTATCGCACACAACATTGACTGTCGCACACAACACTGTCTATCGCCACACAACACTGACTATCACTACACTACACAACACTGACTATCACTACACTACACAACACTGACTATCACTACACACCACTGATTATCTCTACACACCACTGACTATCACTACACAACACTGACTATCGCTACGCACACAACACTGACTGTCGCACACAACACTGACTGTCGCACACAACACTGACTATCACTACACAACACTGACTATCGCTACGCACACAACACTGACTATCACTACACACCACTGACTATCACTACACACCACTGATTATCACTACACATGACTGACTATCGCACACAACACTGACTATCGCTACTCATCACTGACTATCGCACACAACACTGACTATCACTTCACAACACTGACTATCACTACACTACACACCACTGATTATCACTACACACCACTGACTATCGCACACAACATTGACTGTCGCACACAACACTGTCTATCGCCACACAACACTGACTATCACTACACTACACAACACTGACTATCACTACACTACACAACACTGACTATCACTACACACCACTGATTATCTCTACACACCACTGACTATCACTACACAACACTGACTATCGCTACGCACACAACACTGACTGTCGCACACAACACTGACTGTCGCACACAACACTGACTATCACTACACAACACTGACTATCGCTACGCACACACCACTGACTATCACTACACACCACTGACTATCACTACACACCACTGATTATCACTACACAACACTGACTATCACTACACAACACTGACTATCGCTACACTACACAACACTGACTATCACTACACTACACACCACTGATTATCACTACACACCACTGACTATCACTACACTACACAACACTGACTATCACTACACAACACTGACTATCACTACACTACACAACACTGATTATCACTACACACCACTGACTATCACTACACAACACTGACTATCGCTACGCACACAACACTGACTGTCGCACACAACACTGACTATCGCTACACAACACTGACTATCGCTACGCACACAACACTGACTGCTACACACCACTGACCATCACTACACACCATTGACTATCACTACACTACACACCACTGACCATCACTACACACCACTGACCATCACTACACACCACTGACTATCACTACACTACACACCACTGACTGTCGCACACACCACTGACTGTCGCACACACCACTGACTATCGCTACACACCACTGACTATCGCTACACACCACTGACTATCACTACACAACACTGCCAATCACTACACAACACTGACTATCACTACACACCACTTACTATCACTACACACCACTGTCTATCACTACACAACACTGATCATCACTACACTACACAACACTGACTGTCGCAACACAACACTGACTATCACTACACACCACTGACTGTCGCACACACCACTGACTGTCGCACACACCACTGACTATCGCTACACACCACTGACTATCGCTACACACCACTGACTATCGCTACACACCACTGACTATCACTACACAACACTGCCAATCACTACACAACACTGACTATCACTACACACCACTTACTATCACTACACACCACTGTCTATCACTACACAACACTGATCATCACTACACTACACAACACTGACTATCACTACACACCACTGACTATCACTACACAACACTGACTATCACTACACACCACTGACTATCACTACACAACACTGATCATCACTACACTACACAACACTGATCATCACTACACTACACAACACTGACTATCACTAGTGCTAATCAGAGCTGCTGACTGGATCATACACTTTACATACTCTCTCTCTCTCAGTTCAGTTCACAGAGTGCTTTATTGGCGTGACTGTTTTAACAATTTTGCCAAAGCAAATTAATACAGAAGTTATATATACAATCATAGACTGTAAAAAAAAGAAGGAAGACGCAACTTCACTCTCTTTCATTGTAGAAAGGTGAAGCCGCCAATGTCCCAATATGGTGCTGACATCTGAGTCCGAGTCTGCGCAGTAGTGAACTCTGACTCCGAGTCTGCGCAGTAGTGAGCGTGAACTGGAGTCACTGTATCAAGGTCCCGTCCACACTCCCACAGATTCAGTCGCAAGTACACACCCCTGGCCTTTTCAACTCCTTATGTCAGTGTGGAATAAACAGTTATGGAAATTAAAGTTAAAGCTCCAGTCTCCGCCTGAAGATCCTGAAAAAAGTCCGTTGGTGCCTCAGTGACTACTTCGCTCAGAGAAGCTGTCAATCACACAGTTGACAATCACAATCAAGATGACATCACACCCACGTTTTTATAGCATCAAATAACGAACTAAAATCAAACTTATTTTAAAAAACGAACACTTGAACTCACATCAGCGTGATTAAAACTACCTACACTGAAAGAAACCATCTTTGGAAAAAAAAATTTGAAGTGTAATTTGATTGTTTGTTTAGTTTGTCTCGCATCCCATTAGATTACATGGAGAGGGGGCAGGGTTTATGACCTATACTGAATCCAGTCACCTGTCGGCAATCAAAACGTTTTGGCTTCACTTCTCAGGACTTGTGCGGCACACTTGATAGAAAAATAGTGAATAATAAACATGAATAAACTTTAATTAAATTAACAGATGTATTACAGGAAGATATGCAGAATTTGATTAATTTAAATAAATACACACATACACATGTATGAACTATTATAATAGACAGTGTTAGGATTAGATTTGATTAGATTAGAGGTGGTTTGTGTGTTGTGTATGATGAAGAATGGATATGAGCTGCACTTCCTTCATGTTTCTCTAAAACACAGCCGAGTTTGTGCTCAAGTCTCAGAGAGGAGAAGTTTGGGATGATGGATGTGAGTTTACGGTAATGTTCCTGTCTGATGTGGATATATTTTGGACAAATCAGAGTGAAGTGCGTCTCTGTTTCTACTTCCTATACCTCACAGTTTTTACTGAGTCTTTCTTCTCCGAGCTTATAGGTTTTAGTGTCTTCCTTTTTCAATTTCTAAATTGTGATTACCCGCTCTATATTTATTCAGAATTTGTCTTTCGCTCAGCTTCTTGTTCTTCAGATATTCAGATAATCAGATTCCTCTGTTTAGAGGTGTGTACAGTTTGGGATTTCATTTAGTTTTTCCATTGTTCAGTGTACATGTTCTTTACATTTGTTTCAAATGTATTCAGTCTGGATTTGGGGGAGCTCGGGTGTGTGTCCTGGTGCGAGTCCGGGTGCATGTGTGTTTGGGCGAGTGTGTGTTGGGTTTTGGCTCAGGTTGGAGTATGTGTTATTATCTGACTCGGGATGAGTTTCTGTGGACAGGGGGTTAGTGAGGAGAGCTCTGTACTTTCTCTTTCATGATCTGATTCTCTCTCTGTCTCTGTCTTGTGTGTGTGTGTGTGTGTGTGTGTGTGTGTGAGTGAGAGTGAGAATGATAATGAGAGAGAGAGAGACGTTCAAGTTCACTTGTTATTTTATGACCCTTTTTGGTTTCCATCGCTTCACTGAAACAAAACATGTTAAATTCCTCACTGCTTACAGTGTGAGTTACAGAGAGTGTGTGTGTGTGCGCGTGTGCATGTATGTGTGTGTGAGATTTATCAAGCTGCCGGTCACTAACATTATTAATGTTATAAATGTATTATTGATGTAATTGTACTTGTCTTTTTGCCGGAGTGTGCTAACAGTTTTAACTCTGTTGTACCCTACCTGTATTCTGACAAATCCCGCCTCCTGTACTGTGATTAGTCCCGCCTCCTGTGTCAGGATTGGCTCACCTGCCCTCTGCTGATTGGACATTTGAGAAATTAGTCTGTGGAAAATGGAGGAGAATATCCAGCAATATATTTGTCAGAATACAGATGAAGGACATGACCAGTCACTGATGTCCACAGTGTTGCTATGGTAACTATGGTGCTATCAAAGACTTTTCAACCATCGGTTTTACTAGACCCACCTAATCCTGTTCAGTTCTGAACACACACGCGCACACACACACACACGTTTATGCATCTGCGTGTTACTTGGTGATGTTTTATGTTTTTGGAAATGTACATTTTGTTTATTTGGTGCCACAGTGAGTCATTTTCAGTGCTGGAAATAATGGCACCCAAACTCCCAAGATCTTGTCTTTTAAACTTCATGTTTTTACCTTTTTACTATCATCACTCTTTCATTTCTGAATTTAAGTGCACACGTCCCAGCACTCCCAGTGTTCCCAGCACTCCCAGCGTTCCCAGCACTCCTGTTTTTGTGTAAGAGCAGGGTGTCTGCAGGTCCTGACTAATCTCCACTAATCCCAGTCCCATTTTACATGTGTGGTGTGATGGAGCGGAGTTACTCTTACCACCCTGAAGTTGATTACTTTTCTCTAACAGCACGGCCCCAAGTGTTTTATTCTTCTTACACCACAGCAGTTTACCAACAGCTACATTTTTTTTATTTAGTAAGAAATGACACGTCGTATTTTGATCTATTTATTGTTACATTAAATGTTTTGGAACATCTGTGACATGCTTCACCACATCAACGATGACATGTTTTTTAATCTGTTTATTATTATTACTACTATTATTACTATTATTATTATTATTATTATTATTATTATTATTATTATAACGTATAAGAACAAGCGCATTAATATAAGCCTGCACTAATGTCAGAGCTGCTGTTATAGAGAATTAATCACCACCTTCTGACCAATCACAGTCCAGAACTCAGCAGTGCCGTGGTGATAAAATTGAGTGTCATGTTAAAGTATTAAATGCAGATACCTGCAGACACCCTGAAGACTCAGATCCTCGCATCATTTACGTTTTTTCCCCAGCAGTCTCTTTCCTTCTTTGCGTAACCGCGTCTTTTTATCACTCAAACGTTTGCCGTTATTTCCCCGAGGAGAAACGTGAGCACGTGGATCAGCACACGAGGAGAAAACAGGTGTTTGGGGTAAGCACAGTTTAGGATCGTCACCTTCTCTCTGTATCATCATCATCATCATCATCATCTCACTGTTACTGCTTTATTTATTTTACTCATCGTTTTCCCATCTTTAATCCTGTGTGTGTGTGTGTGTGTGTGTGTGTGTGTGGTCACAGTGACGGTTCTCACACAGTATCGATTAGCAAGACTGAGAAATAAAGAACCCAGCTGCATCCTTCAGACTCATTGTGTTGTACGTGTGCAGGTTTGAAACAGACAGAACATTTAATTCTGGTAATCTTCTCCACGAAAAGAGAGAGAGCGCTCCTCTCTGGTCTGAGTGTTCGTCTCTCCTTACTGCATGTGTTTCACGACTGACGTGTTGTCACCTCCAGGCATGTGCCGATCATACCTTTTTAATATCTCCGTATCACTGTGAGACTTTAGCGCCACTACATGTTCGGCGGACTGGTCACGTGTCCCAAATGTACGCAGTGACTCTGTCCTAGGTTCCCCAGAATCTCAGTTGTAAAGACATGACGCTATGTTAATTAGCCTATAAATGAATAAAAACCTGTCCTAGGCTTTAAGAAGTCAGATGTTACTCTACGTTCACACGAGCAAGTGACCCGCTGAGCATTCCTGTTCTCCTGTATGTGTACGACACGCAAATCCAAAGATTCGTCTCGAACCATTCCTATGGCACGTGTGGTCCGACGTTTCTTCAGTTTCCCGCTCACAACTTTAGTTCCTACCTACAGGAACAGGACGTGCTGAGGTTTAGAGGCGTTCATGTTAAAATACCTTTAATATAACTGATTATCGGCACATGGCTGGACGTAATACACTCTTCTCCAATAATCTTTGTTTTAATCTCTCTCTCTCTCTCTCTCTCTCTCTCTCTCTCTCTCTCAGATGGATGAGGACAGACCCCTGTCTCCTCGTCCCAATCAGCTTCGCCGTCTCGCCTCCTACGTCTTCTCATCCTCCACTCTGGAGACCGAGGAGTATCCGCACTCATCTTTCATTCAGCGCAGTCGCTCCGCAGAGAGCAGCCCAGCTCACGCCAACCAGCGGCTCCGCCCCGGGATGCCCCGCCCACATTCTGCCATGCTCCGCCCACAACGTCACTCCGCCCTCTCCCCACGCGCTCACATCCAGCACATCCTCGCCAAACTGATGCACAAGAACAGCTGAGAGCACACACACCTCTCACACACACACCTCACATACCTCACACACATGCTTTACACATGCCTCCACAGTGTGCATGTGTGTATGTGTTCCTACTGATGCAATAAACTCACGGGCTGGTGTGTGTGTGTGTGTAGGAAATTCATGATGATTTCGTGTTCACACTAGACTCGTTTCCTGCTATCAATACTGTATAATGTCTTAAATGTTGAGTGTTTGTGCAGCAGCAGAGGGGCTGTGTTCAGTAGCCTGATTTCTGCATGTTATTGTTTGTGAGGAGGAAAAGAGTTGAGCACACCAGAGCTGCTGAGTTTTTTTTTTTTTTTATGTAGAGATTTTATTTGTGTATCATTTTAAAATTAACACTCAGCTTTTTATCTGCTTCTTTGCACTTTAGAAATACAGAGTTACATTACAACAGTGATTTTTAAAGCACCAAGTGATACCATTGACCTTTAAAGGTGCGCTAAGTGAGATCACTGACCTTCAAACGGCGCTATCACTGACCTTTAAAGGGGTGCTAAGCGATACCACTGACCTTTAAAGGGGCGCTAAGTGATACCACTGACCTTTAAAGGGGCGCTAAGTGATACCACTGACCTTTAAAGGGGCGCTAAGTGATACCACTGACCTTTAAAGGGGCGCTTAGTGATACCACTGACCTTTAAAGGGGCGCTAAGTGATACCAGTGACCTTTAAAGGGCCGCTAAGTGATATCTCTGATTTTTAAAGTGATATTTATGACCACTAAGGTTGTGCTAAGGGATAGCAGTAATCTTTAAAGGTGCACTAGGTAATTTTGCCGTCTTTTATTTCCACATAATGTACTCACACATATTGATTGATTGTGTCACACATGTTAATTTAATAGGACTTTGTCTTAATTGTGAGGCGTAGTTGAAGTTGTGTATGGTGTAGCTGTGCTGTGTAGCGCCCGGTGTGTTTCGCTGTAGGCTAACGCAGTTTGCATTTCAGAATATAAACCCAGTTATCGCTTGATCTATAGGTGCTCTGCTTCACAAAGTGAAATATGCAAATGAGATGATTTAAATGTGATATCCAAAGTCATGACGTCACTAACATGCTGTGAAATGACCTAATCATTTCACATTGTGTGATTAGCGCTGGTTTACTGGGGGGCAGGGCTATGGGAGTTAATATAACAGTGTGGAGTGTGTGGAATGTGATTTTGGGGAAATAAACTGATAATAATAATGTGATAATTAAATATTTAAGTGCATATGGTTTAATAACGTTCATGTAATAATGATTAGTTATGAGGATGAGGAGCTCGGTCTTCCTCTTCACCACAAACCCCGGGATGCTCTCACAGTGAGACACATGTATTCATTAACATACAGTCTAGTCCTGTGATCCAGCCTGGTTCAGACCAGTCTCTCTCGCTCTCTCTCTCTCTCAATGCGTTTACATGGACAACAATAATCCACTCTTAACCCGATTAAGACGATACTTTGATTAAGAAACTACCATGTAAAGAGAAATTTTTAATTACCTTAATCTAATTAAGGTCATAATCGAAGTAAGCAATAATCGAATTAAGACAGGTGGAGTACTCCTGTTTTAGTCGCATTATGGACCTGTATTACAGACATGTAAACACCTTAATCACATTATGAACGTCGTCTGCGAGTTTTCACCGCATTTTGCGACAGGACATGATTACACACGGCAGTGCTCAACATTTTACGGCGAACAAGAGAGTGTGGCTGCGTCCCAAACCGCATACTTTCCTACTATAGGCCTGTAGTGGGGAAAAATACATGTATCTCGGCTGCTATATAGACGGTAAGTACGTGGTTTGGGACGCAGCCCACGGCTTCAAGCAGTTGTCTATTTGCACGTACAACATGACAAATAATTAACTGCACTTAAAGCGTTCGTAAATTTTTTTTTATAAGAACACCCAAAACTGTATACGGTACCATAACGAAGACGAACTGTATGTTGATACGTGAAATTCTGGAGGGACGTCGGACGGCGTGGCGCGGTGACGTAATGACGCGGGCTGTTAATCTAATTATGTTCTATAACATGTAAAACGGGAACATGACAGGAGTATTCTAAAAGCGATTCATGTAAACACCTTAATCACATTATTATCTTACTCAGAATAAGGTCAATAATTAGATTACTGCTGTCCATGTAAACGTAGTCTGTCTCTCGGAGTGTTGTGTTCACTCAGTACTGTACTTTTACACTCCTGCACTTTATAAGCTGCAGCTTGGAGGCGTGAGAGAAACGTGACTCGGCCATTTGCAGTGATGACGTGAGCCGTGATGTTCTGGCGAAACGAGTGGTATGGAGAGTATTTCCCTCATTTTCACACATCGTAGTCATCAGTGTGTCAGAGCTGAGGTGCGTTTCACACGTGTTTCATTACTCTCTTTTACACTCTCGGATCTTATACCCTCACACTCCCGGATCTTATCCCCTCACACTCCCGGATCTTATCCCCTCACACTCCCGGATCTTATCCCCTCACACTCTCGGATCTTATACCCTCACACTCCCGGATCTTATCCCCTCACACTCCCGGATCTTATCCCCTCACACTCTCCGGATCTTATCCCCTCACACTCTCCGGATCTTATCCCCTCACACTCTCCGGATCTTATCCCCTCACACTCCCGGATCTTATCCCCTCACACTCCCGGATCTTATCCCCTCACACTCTCCGGATCTTATCCCCTCACACTCTCCGGATCTTATCCCCTCACACTCCCGGATCTTATCCCCTCACACTCTCCGGATCTTATCCCCTCACACTCTCGGATCTTATCCCCTCACACTCCCGGATCTTATCCCCTCACACTCCCGGATCTTATACCCTCACACTCCCGGATCTTATCCCCTCACACTCTCCGGATCTTATCCCCTCACACACTCGGATCTTATCCCCTCACACTCTCCGGATGTTATACCCTCACACTCTCCGGATCTTATCCCCTCACACTCTCCGGATCTTATACCCTCACACTCTCCGGATCTTATCCCCTCACACTCTCGGATCTTATCCCCTCACACACTCGGATCTTATCCCCTCACACTCTCGGATCTTATCCCCTCACACACTCGGATCTTATCCCCTCACACACTCGGATCTTATCCCCTCACACACTCGGATCTTATCCCCTCACACTCTCGGATCTTATCCCCTCACACTCTCCGGATCTTATCCCCTCACACACTCGGATCTTATCCCCTCACACACTCAGATCTTATCCCCTCACACTCTCCGGATCTTATACCCTCACACTCTCCGGATCTTATACCCTCACACTCTGCGGATCTTATACTCTCACACTCTCCAGATTTTATATCCTCACACTCCCAGAACCCATCAGTGAATCCAGATGTTCCTCAGTCTCAGAATCACACACCTTTTCCTTTAAAATAAACTCTGATTTCAGCAGGCTCTAACAGGTGTTGAAGCTTTCATGTCACTGGTGGGTCATCGCTTGTGGGCGTGGCCTGTACAGGTTTTCTTTTTCGAGAAACTGTTGTAGCTGTATATTGCTTCAAAACCTAACCATTTAAACTCCGTTAACTAGCGCACTAATCAGTGTGAAAACTGTTCGTGAGAGTCACGTGTTACGCACTCAGCATCATTCTCAGATTAGATTAGCAAAGTGAGCAAACTGTACTAGTGACGCACACACACACACACACACACCCCAGTGATCTCTGCTGCTTCCTTCAAGTTTCTTCCTAAAGTCTAATGAGAGCTTGTATATGACCGGAGAAGATGAAACAACACTTATAAGATTTTCTTCCATTTTTGCAGGAGCTGAAGAAACATCAGACCACACGCTCTGTAGAATCCGATCAGCTCTTTACAGCCTCGTGATTCATTTACACAGAGTTGAGAAAGTCTGGGTTCCTGCATGCCGTGTGCAAGTATGTGATGGAATGTACATTGGTTAAGGAAGCATGGATGAGGGGAAACACCAAAACCTAGGGGTGTGTGTGTGTGTGTGTGTGTGTGAGAGAGAGAGAGAGAGAGAGAGAGCACGCTGGAGTAATGATCAAAGTTGTAGCATGAGGATGTGAATAAAGTTCTTCCACTCAGACTGTGCAATACTGTGTGAAGTGTGTGTGTGTGTGTGTGTGTAGCCGTGACCTTTATGAAGGGCTATAAACTACAGAGGGTTAGTGTTTGTGCTTCTGTCAGCACTGAGGGGTGACACTGCAGCCATGTTATTCAAATAATCACAATATGCAAAGGTGAGACGTGAACCTGCTGTGTGTGTGTGTGTGTCAATGGTGATGATGATGATTGGTTATATGGTGTGGATTGGGATGGAGGTCACACCTTCACTGATGTCAGGTGATAATACACAATCCCATAATTCAGTTCACCATCAGAGTGATAACTCCACCTGGGCGCTGGGGCACTGCTAAGCTAACACCATGTGACTAGCTGTAAGGTTTATTTAGGCTGGATGATGAAGATGATGATGATAGCGAGTGTGTAAATGTTATCATGAAGGTGATATAAAGGTGTAAGGTGTGTATATAATAGTGAGGTGCTATATATATTTTTTGCTCTCCACACCTGCAACCTGCGCTTTTGCACTGAAAGTCGACTGTGTGTTTAAACAGGCTGCTAACTTGCGCTTAATTTGCACACACATTCTCTCTCTCTCTCTCTCTCTCTCCCACACACACACACACACACACACACACACACACACACACGAACTTAATGTACAGAGACATGGCACTGTTACTGATGGCTCATTTCACTTCTCCAACCATCACCAATAAACCTCTAACCTCTATTATCATTATTATTATTATTATTATGGCGTGGGTGTCTGTTTATTGAGAGAGTAAATATAAATGTGTTAAAGAGAAACAATGAAAAATTAAAATATCAGATTTACAGTTTTGTCCACACATCTCGCTGCATCGACACTCAGCTCTCATAGCTCATATACACATGCACACACACATACACACACACGAAGAATGCCTTGATTATAATACAGGAGCTGAGTGTGTATGATGATGATGTATATAACTGTACGCTGCATGAGGATCCTGCTGGGTGATTCTGTGTAAAGAGAAAGTTTACTTAATAAACAATTTAAATCTGAAATGTAAAAGATTTCTAAACGCTGCAGTGATGTAAAAAAAGTTATAATATTATTATTATTATTATTGCACAGTTTTCTGTAACATGACGTCATTTACAGCATTATAATTATTAAAAAAGGTGAAAGAACTATTACTGAATGGAATAAATAGATCAGATTTGTGGGAATGTTTCAGGCATGTGCT
The DNA here is from genome assembly GCF_023375685.1 of Ictalurus furcatus. NCBI lineage: Eukaryota > Metazoa > Chordata > Actinopteri > Siluriformes > Ictaluridae > Ictalurus > Ictalurus furcatus. Next base: position 5,244,610 of record NC_071281.1, read on the forward strand.
GATGATCGTTTCTTATACAGAAACATTTTGTTTCTGTAGACCAGCAGGACTCGTTTCGATGGTAACAATACTAATCCTGATGATATGGAAGGTTATGGGCTCATGCCTGGCGTGTATGATGACTCTGTACTATACATATTTCTTTTGTATGAATGTACTGTAAATATTGTGTATGCTTCTATACAGTTACAGCATGTATATGGGACTTTTCTAATCAGGAGTATCCACACGTGTGTTTATATATATATATATATATATATATATATATATATATATATATATATATATATATATATATATATATACACACACACATACACACATGTGTAAAATAAATGTATGGATTGTGTTAAACGCATGTGATGTGGGCGATTAGAGAGTGTACGTACTGAATGATAAACGGGAATGTCGGGATTCACTCTGATGTTAAAAAGGGAAAACCTGCGTTTTTGTGCCTTTTCTATAGAACTATGGAACAGAGACAATCTGCAGATCTGATGTACAAAACCAAAACTACATTAAAGTGTTTAAAGAAGAAAAGAATATTAATGTTATCTGATGTTTTTAATAACTTTAAAATATATAAATTTAGGATGCACTGTTACTGTTCTCACCCTGATTAGTTTCCTATAACCACACATCACCAAGTGTTTTATTCCTCTTACACCTCAGCAATTAACAAGGATGCATTATTTATTTATGTATATTAAGGACCAACACATCATATTTTTTATCCATTTATATTTACGTTTAACGTTGTGGAACGTGGAGTTTCTGTTGTCTGAGTTCAGCAGCACTGTGGTGATGAACAGTTTAATATTTGGATTGTTGCTTGTTTATGGTTTTGTTTATGTTAAACACAACTTTCTTTGATTTGTCTGTAAATATGTTTTAAAAGTTTGTGTAGCAGAACAGTTGCTGTTTCTCATCATGGTTACTGACTAAAGTTTATTTTCTCCTAGGTTCCAGTAGCGAGGGACGCTCTCCTGTCTCCGATGGACTATCGGACCAAGGCGCCGTTTTCCGAGAAAGAAATGTTCCACATCCTTCCAAAGCTTCAGGCAAAAAGGGCCGATTTCCTCACCGTCATGCTAACTGGAAGCCTCCATCAGTGCCGGGGCTTCGTGGCCACGCCCCCTCACACCCAAGACGACGGGCCGAGGGAAGACGATGTGACGAAGAGCGAGTCTGACAGTCTGGATCAGAGCCAGGATGGACCTCCTTCAACTTTATTAGCCATCGACCCTCAGAAAGGACCCAGAGATCCAGGTTCTGTGGCTGATGCAGATCTGGATCAAGAGGACATCTCTAAAACTCTGGTTCTGTTCTCACCTGGAGACATGAGGAAGTCTCTGAATTCTGGAGCTGGAACAGATGTTCTTCAGAGTGAAAAGGAAGCTGTGGACCTCCAGACATGTTTCTTGGAGAAGAACCAACAACCATCAACAAAATATTGTGATGCAGGTGATGGTGGAATCATCAGTTTATCACAACCAAAATGTGACCCACTTATCTGCACTGCTTCTCCTACATCTCCTCCTGTGACCAACATGCAGAAGCACCAACCAGTACAAGAACTTTCAGGGAACCAGAATGAGGAAAACGATGGTAGGATTCCTGGGTTAGGAGTCAAACAAGAGTCTAACCCACTAGCTTCTTCTTCATATTCTCCTTTGACCAAGAACCATCTAGAACAAGAACCTTCCAAGAACCAATGTGACGATCCAGATGATCTTGGCATTTCCAGTTTATTCAGACAAAAGAGCAATCCCTCAGCCACTGTACTGCTTCCATCTGGTTCTGCTGCATCTCCTCCTTTCACCAAAGTGGAGAGAACCTTCACCCACATTGCTGAGACCACTCATCTGAACATCATGTCATCCCGAGTACCTCAGGTTCAGGGGGAGAACCCTGAGGTATCTGAGGACCTTCAGTGTGAGGTGGAACCTCAAACCAGAAGCATCATCCTAGAAGCAGGAGGTGTCTGGTCTAAAATCTCATCTCGCACTCCAGCACAAGAAACTCAAGGACATAATGTAGTTAATGGACCTGTGCAGAAACAGAATCCTGCCAAAGTGGACACCACTGTTTCTCTTGTTTCCATGGAGAAGCAGCGACATGTACAAAGAGAAACTTTACCAGAAAAGCACAAAGATGAGGTCCAGTGCAGGACAGAAGACAAACCTGGAGGTAAAAGCACAACATCTCATCAGAGGAGCAGGAGTCGGATCCCCATCCTGGTATCGGAGGATAGTGCTGCTGTGGATCCATCACTATCCTGGGATCAAACCCGGAAACGGTCCAAGCAGCAGGAGTTTGCCCGATTGGTGCTGGAGAGACAGAGACAGACACTAAACTCCAGGACATCATCATCACTTTCCTCTGGAGAGGAGCCCAGGAGAGCCTCAGAGACTCTGTCCACCACTGAGGAGGACACACACCAATCAGACGACTCGATTGGGAAAGTCAAACAGGAAGTTAGGGAGCGAGGGGGTGAGGGGTGGAGCAGCAGGATCCCTCGACCCGTTACGCCCATCAAAAGAGCTCCGGCTAAGCTTCTGTTAGCCATCGCAGCTAAATCCACTGTGAAACCCAAAACCACAACACACACTGCAAACACTGGGTATTATTATTATTATTATTATTGTTGTTGTTATTGTTGTTATTATTGTAAAAGTTCTTAGGCTTCTTGTTCACTTCCTTTAGATATCGGTCTAAACCATGGACCTGGAGCACTAGAGGTAGGGGGTTGTTTTACTAGCTGGATAGCACGCTATGGAGAATGTGCTCTGTCCCAGGGAGCGTCCTGTCCTGGGATCTTTTGGAGATTCAGACCTTCCTTCACGTCCTAGTCATTCCTGTCTTTGATTCCTGGCTTTTATCTCTCTGTTGGTATGGATGGCCATCTCGCAGAGGATATTGACATTGTCGCTCCTCTGCTCTCCGCCATCAGTTGGTGTTTGTACCCCTTCTATGTTGTCTTGAGGGTGTTGCTCCTGCACATATTCCAGTGCATGTACGCTGCTTACTACCTTGTTCTGATGATTGCTGTATTCAGTCTTTGCCAGTAAGGGGCAGCCCCGGATAATGTGGTCCAGTATGGACCACAGTCCAGTATGTCTTAGCCATTGGTATGTCTTTTCTTGGTCTCTTCCAATATGGCTTTGTCGATGAGCAGCTGGTCTTTGCATCCATAACTTCCTTTCCTACAGCCCTTCTGATTTGCAGGTAGTAACCTGTTCTGAGTGTGGAGTCTGTAGCTTTTTTCATTAATAATGGCTGTGAGCATCTCATACATGTTGGGAAGACAGGTGACGGGTCAGTAATTCAATGGAGTTGTTGGTCTTGTCCGTCTTGGGGAGTAGCTTATTGTAGGCCTGTGCTAGTTTTTGGTGGATAATGGGCAGGATCTTGATCCAGAATTTGGCTAATCCAGCTATCCCTGGTGCCTTCCAGTTCCTGGTTTTGCTGATGGTAGCAGTGGTCTCTTTGATGTTGATGTCGTTCCATACTGGTTCTCTGTACCTTCGTGTTGATCCTGTTGTTGTTGGATCCAAGCTGCTCCCTTGGTGGTGGTGCTGTCATTCTCTCAGATCTTTTTCCATAATGTTACGACCTCTACGACAGTTCTCCATACAGCTTCCATGTTTATCTCTTTGCCACTCATCTTTCCAAGCTGGTTGTTTTCATTTTTGTCTCCTCAGTCTTTCAGTTGCGTCAAACATGATTGTGGCAGATGCATGGACAAGCTGTTTAATCTCCATGAGGTTCACTGACCTTGCTACTGGATCGCATGCCTGATCTTGCAGAAGGCTTCATTTGGTTGCCTGATGGCTTATTTGTAGCATTAGACTTAGGGATAGATGGATGTTCTCCACTTGTTTTTTTAGGAATTTCCATCTCTACCAGATCTTTACTATAATTTCGCTGTCTCCCTCTCAAACCTATCAGGTGTTGCTTTTTGGGTGCTATAGTGATGGTGGCACCTACTTATTGTTCTACTTCAGCCATGGTATGTGGATCTGGTACATCTTACTGCATCCATAGTTTTCCAGGTTCTCAGATCCCCACAGCCCACCTGTCTGTTTGGTTTATCTTACCTGTGTTACCCAGTCCATACCACATGGAGGTGGGATTGAACTTCTAAGGACATGTTGTTGTTGTTGTTGTTGTTTTGTAGTTGATGTTGGAATTGTCACTCAGCAGCTGGTGTTTCATTCCCCATTTCCTCTCTGATTAAGTGTACACTTGCAGCACAAGGCGAGGAGTGTGTAGTGTGTACGGTTTACTCTGACTCGTAGTGTGTATTGTAGTGAACACACTCACCTTTCACCTTTTGTGATGTCATTGTGATGTCATTGTGTGAGTAATGATGTGTTATTATTTCAGGCTGAGGTGTGTGCAGTCTGGAGCCAGTGGGAGGTCTAAATCTGCTCTGTCCAGGCCGGCTAGTCCTCGAACCCCGCTACGCTGCATCTTCACCACCTCACGCAGCTTAAACTCCACCCACAGGACACACAGCCCCTCCCCCCACCGCATAATTGGCAGGACTATCACAAGCTCGCACACTCACAGTGACGGCGTCACACACGGCGTCACACACGGTGTCACACACGGCGGTAATCGAACCAAAGCTGCTTCATCTGTTAAACAGACACCTAAAGTGAAGCAGAAACACAACACAACTACAACCAGGTAATAATCATCATCATCATCATCATCATCATCACCAGCTGAAGATAAAGAATTCAGTAAACTCTTTATTCTGCTCACACACACACTCACTCACACACACACTCTCACACTCACTCACACACACTCTCACACTCACTCACACTCTCACTCACTCACACATATACACACTCTCTCTCACACTCATTCACTCACACACACACTCACACACACTCTCACACACACTCACTCTCACACACACTCACTCTTACACACACTCTCACTCACACTCTCACACACTCACACACACTCTCACTCGCACACACTCTCGCACACGCACGTGCACTCACACACGTACATTCACACATGTACACACTCATACACGCACACTCACTCACTCGCACGCACTCACACACTCACATGCACTCACACACACGTACACTCACACATTCTCAAACACTCACACATGTACACACACATACACACTCTTACACACACTCTCTCTTACACACACACTCGCACACACTCACACGTACACTCACACATGTGCATTCACACATTCTCAAACACTCTCACACACACACACACACACATTCACACAAAAGGGGGAATTAAGCCTAAACAGTCCAACAGCCCTGAATATGTTTGGGAGGAAACCCACATGGACATGGGGAGAACATGTAGAACTCCACCCAGACAGTAACCTGAGCTCAGGATGCAACCTGGAACCCTGGAGCTGTGAGGAGACAGTACTACTGCACCACCCTCCTGCCCAATATTATTATTAATAATAATTAACTTAATTAAATATAAATATTGTAAAGTGTTATTTATTATAAACAATGTAGCCCTGCCCTCTTGTTTCCTATTGGCTGTTGAAGTTTGTACATTACTGTAGGGTTTAATGATGAAATCAATGTAAATCTGATACAGGAAGTGAATCTTATTTTAATTATTATTTAATGGTTATTTGTATATAAAGTATTGGCACATTTTTGTGTGTGTGTGTAATAGAGAGCGTGAATAATGGCTGCACTGTGACTTCCTGTTTGTTTTATTATGAGTTACTGAGCTTCCACACTTTCTGTGTTAGTGATATACAGCGTCATGTTTACACTAAACCTCTGTGTGTTTTTAGTACAATTATAATTATTCTTTCAGAACATTTTGACTTTCCCCTTAACGAAGGAGCAGATCCACTGTACAGAAATAAATCTCATCAAAGAACACAGAATTAAACTCACTAAGTAAACTACATTATGTTAAAGTAAATACACAAATGTCAAAGTTACACAAGAATAAAGGAATTTATAAAGCAACTGGAATATTTTATTATCATTTATTTATTCCCCGCAGCCCCGGATTCATTTTTGTGCTTATTTATTTGTGGAATTGTGGATTTATTTTATTTATTTATTTATTTTCAAAACCAACATGAATTTATTAATATACAGAATCAGTCATTTCAGTCATAACTTACACTTAAACTGTTTGATAACAGAAAGACTTGTGTTCCTGTGTAGTCCACCTTGGATTTAAGTTCCACAGTAAATAAAACCTACTTCATGAACTGCTTTGTAGTTTATTTCTAATTTCTAATCATCCTCCAAACCCTGAGAGGTGAAAATTCTGCACTAAGGCAACAACAGGAAACACATTATGTAATCTAAACCTGTCGAATCGAAATAAAAAGAGAAGTGTGTGAGTGGGGAAACCTGACTTCAGCGCAGATCTTCATGTGAGACAGCTTCAGGAAAAATTTATTCAAGAAAAGAAGCAGTGAAAGTTTCTACAGCAGACATGAAACACATCTTCAGCTAACATTCAAACTAAAACAACAAGGAAAATCATCGTCAAATCACAAATGCTGTCATTTCTGATGCACATATTTTTATTTTTGTATTCACTTATTACTTAAATTAAATAAATACAGCTCAGGTTTAAGAACAAACCGTGCTGTTGTATTGTAAAGTGTTTCATGAAGTGCAAAAAACACACAATCACACCCAACTGCTGCATTTGTCCCTCTGTGGTGTAGTTGTTAACGTTCATGCTAGTGGTGCGGTTCCAGAAGGTGTGGGTTCTCTTCTGCCTTTTGGCTGGTTTAAGACAGAAAATTTCTGCAGCCTCATGAAGTGATTTATGAAAACAAAAGTCCAACACAGAGTCACTGTTTCTGTCCCTCTGTGGTGTAGCGGTTAGAGTTTGTGCCAGTGTTAGAGCTTCTGAAGGTGTGAGTTCTTTTCTGTGTTTTGGTTGGTTTAAGACTAAACATTTCTGTATCCTCATGAAGTGATTTATAATGATAAAAGTCCAACACATGCAGGTTGCTTCTGTCCATCTGTGGTGTAGTGGTTAGTGTTTGTGTTGTGGTTGTTATTTGTGCAGGTTCCAACCCTGCTTTTTCAGGTTTAAGAAAAAAAAGTGGTGCTGAAGCAGTATGAAGGTGTGATGGAGGCAGGGGTGTGCAAGAGATTCTGTGGCTTAGTAGGTTGAGTCGTTGCTTCTGTGGCTCAGAAGGTGTGTGGATCAAAACCAAACCAGAACTCTTGGAGTATGAGGTGTGGCTGTATAGACTGTGTGTGTATAGGCTGGGGGATAGAACAATGGGGATTGAAGTTGCAGGGGGAAGAGGAGGCAGGTGAGGATGTGCACTCATGGAAAGGGTGCAGGAGGAGTTGCAGATCAAGAGATGGAAGACTGAGTAGTCAGGAGAATGTAGGTGCAAGGAGGAGAATGTAGGTGCAAAAGGGGTGGGGCATAATTCTACCCTTTTTCTGCCTTCCTCCCATGAGTGCACCCCAGGGTGTGCACTCTCCCACTGCTGCTGCTCCTTCTGTTTCTTTTTTTACTGAGACTGCCCCTGCCCCTACCTCAATCTATTTACCTCCACTGCATTTACACCTCTATCCCACAACTACCCTGACAATCCACTGCATCCTGAGTTAACACCATCCACTCACACAACCCTCCTTCCGATTGCTCCATCCTCTTCCTCCACCTCTCCCCCAGCCTACACTCACACATCACCTGCCTGAGGAACACACCCACAATTTACACTACCTCAACCTCCATTAACCAAGCACTCTGGTTGGGTTTTGATCCAAGCACCTTCTGATCCACAGAGGTGACAACTCAGCCAACTGAGGCACAGAGTCACTCACACCCCTGCCTCCATCACACCTTCATACTTCATACTGCAACAGCACCACTTTTTATTCTTAAACCTGCCAAAAGAAGGGCTAGAACCTGAAAAAACCACACCACAAAGGGAACCCACACTTTCTGGAACCCCACCACTGGCATGAACTCTAAATGCTACACCAACCAGGGACAGAAGCAACCAATTTTTGTTGGACTTTTATCATTATAAATCACTTCATGAACTCTAACCACAACACCACAGAGGCACAGACCGACATTTGTATCAGCGTAACAGTAGTAATGCTTCAGTAGTGTATTGTAGTGCTCATATGGTACTGTACACTAGATTAAGGATGAATGTTTTTATACATCTATGTTTTGTCCATTGTAATCTTTAATACATTTTTGACTTATTCTTTTATTTTTACATTTATTTTAATCCTAATCAATTGATACTGTTCTTTTTATTTGTAGAGTTCTATCTATGCTTTCTTTATACATTCTGTTTTGGGTTTTTTTAGCAATAACTATAAAACTTTTGTTTAATGCATTGGCGTTCCATGAGAACAGAGGTGGCTGGTAACCCAATTCTGGGAGTTCTGGGCATACTCTGCCCATGGGAGGAATTGTCCTTCTGGTCGTCAGCACAGAAAGCCCATAGGAAGCGTCCAATCTCCTGGTTAGCCTTGACTTGGAACTCCACTCCACTTGTGGGTTGTAGCCTGATGTCAGACTTATGGAGATGCCCGGTTTTTCCATGAAACCCCTCCACACATGGGACATGATTTGGGCCCCCCAGTCACTCACAGAGTCCTCCGGGATGACTGAACAAAAGTTTTGCCATTCCAAAGGCTGACAGCAGTCTGGGGAGAGAGATCAGGAGAAGGGACTTGGAAAACCACTCCACGATCACCATGATGACAGTGTTGTTGTGTGATGCGGGAAGATCGGTTATGAAGTCTATGGCTAGGTTTGACCATAGTCTTAGGGGTGTAGGTAATGGGAGGAGCTTGCAGTGTGTGCAGTACTTTGGCTTTAACGCAGACTGAGCAGAATGAGATGAAATGGTGAATGTCTTGGAGCATTTGTGGCCACCAGTCTGTCTTTGCCTTGCAGTAGTTGGTGTGTTCTTTGTGTGCCAGGGTGTCCTGTGGCAGGAGAGGCATGAGCCCATGTTATCAATCTTTCTCCTAATAATAATAATAATAAACTTTATTTTATAAAGCGCCTTTAAAAGCAGCTTCTCAAAGCACTGTGCACAAGAGAAGCAGTACACAGAAAAAATACAAAATTTAAGTTAATAAGAATAACAACAATAATAATAATGATAAAAAAGTAGACATCAACAGTCCTCAAGTTTAAAAAAGTATGTCTTGAGTTGTGCTTTAAAAATGCCAAAGATCTGAGCTTCCCCAAGTTCGATAGGAAGAGAGTTCCAAAGGGAAGGAGCAGAGACAGAAAAAGCCCTGTCACCCATAGATTTTAAGCGGGTTTGTGGAACAGTTAACAGATTACACTGCGAGGAGCGCAGTCTGCGATTTGGGGTGTAAGGAATTAATAAAGCAGATAAGTAATGAGGAGCCAAGCCATGTAATGCCTTGTATGTCAACATCATGATCTTAAAATCGACACGAAACATGACCGGGAGCCAGTGCAAGGACTCCAGAACAGGAGTAATATGATTGCATTTCCTGGTCCCAGTCAGGATCCTGGCGGCAGAGTTTTGTACATATTGCAGTTTGGTGATTGGGGGTTTAGAATCTCCGGCTAAAACGGCGTTACAGTAATCCAGCCGAGTGACAACGAATAAGTTAATCAGTTTTTCAGCCACAGAGAAGTTTAGCATAGGGTGCAGTCTTGCTATATTTCTGAGGTGAAAAAAGGATGCTTTAACAGTGCTCTGAACAAAAGAATCAAATATAAGACTGGCATCAAAAATTACTCCAAGGTTCCTCATCTTACTTCGAGTCTCTAGAACAGAGCCATCAACAAACAGAGACAGTGGACCAGCTCTGAGAATTTGCTGACGGGAACCTACAAGCATAACTTCAGTTTTCCCGCTATTCAGGCACAGAAAATTATTATTCATCCATGTTTTATTTCAGAAATACAATCAGAAAGAAAAGAAACATCAAGGTTTTCACCAGATTGTGAGTGAATGTAGATTTGGGTATCGTCAGCATAAAAGTGATAATGGAGGCCGAGCGATCGCAGCAGATGCCCAAGTGGAGATAAATAAATATCGAAAACTAAAGGGCCTAAAACTGAACCCTGAGGAACACCAGTGAGCACAGAGCCATAGAAATAAACTGGGAACGTTCAGTCAAATAGGATTTAAACCAGTTTAAAACTGTCCCCGACACACCAAAAACACTTTCAAGGCAGGTAAGTAAAAGACCATGATCAACAGTATCGAAGGCAACTCTAAGATCAAGAAGAATAAGAACGGAAGTAGCTCCAGAATCAGAGGCCATCAACAAGTCATTGGTGACTTTGACCAACGCCGTTTCAGTGCTGTGAAGTTTACGAAAACCTGTCTGAAGGAGTTCAGAGGGGTTATTAATTGTAAGATGATTACACAATTGAGCGGCAACAACACGCTCAAGTATTTTGGCCAAAAACTGAAGATTTGAGATGGGAATAAAATTGTTATAATCATCCGGGGCAGCGTTTTCTTTCTTTGGTACAGGTGTAACAGCAGCAGTCTTTAGTACTGCTGGAACAACCCCAGTCTCCAATGATTCATTTATAACGCTAAGGATAGTAGGGCACCACACAGCGAAGCAAGATTTAAATAGGCTTGTGGGAATAGGATCAAGCCAGCAAGTGGTCGATTTCATGCTGGATACCTCCCTTGTGAGAGCCTCAGAATCAAGCAGTAAGAAGTGAGTGAAAGAAACACCAGTGAACCCAAGATGGACGAAGGAGTGAAGTGGCACAGTCAGGTGTGACAGAAATTTGTTTGCGAACATTATCAATCTTAGAATTAAAAAACTGAAGAAAAGAATTACATAGCTGCTGAGATACAGGCGAGGTGGTAACAGCATTAACTTGAAGAAATCTGTTCATGGTTTGGAACAAGTGCCTGGGATTTCTTTGATTCTTTACAATAGCCTGAAAGAAATAAGAAGATCTTTCAGTCTCCATTAATGCTCGGTAATCACCCAGAAGATCCTTCCACGCTTGGTAGTAGACATTCAAGCCAGTAAGGCACAATTTACACTCCATTTTCCGACATACAGCCTTTCTAGAGCGCAGATTATCATTATACCAGGGAGCAGAGCGGGCGAATGTGACCTTACGTGACCTTAGGGGAGCAAAAGAGTCAAGATTAGTAGCAAGAGTAGAATTTAACTGTAGAACTTTCTGCTCCAGTGATGAGCAATGCAGATGGCTTAAGGTGGAAACAACCGAATCGGAGAAAACTGTCTGATCACTTCTGGAAAGTTACTGATCGGATGGTAGGCTCACTTGGATGATACAGTTCCAGATTAGAGAAGACAGCTGAATGATCAGACAGTCCAATGTCAAAAGATGAAAACTGCAATACAAACGAGCCATTTGCAATCACGAGATCCAGGGTATGGCCCTTGTTATGAGTCGAGTCAGTTACAAACCGTGTGAAGTTAAAACAATCAAAGTAGCGACAGAAATTCTTTCACCGTCACAGAGTCACTCCGATACACATGAATGTTAAAGTCTACCACAATTACAATTCTGTGGAACTTCAACACTGAAGATAAAGAATTCAGTAAACTCTTTATACTGCTCACACACACTCTCACACACACTCTCACACTCACACAAACACACTCACACACACACACTCTCACACACACTCTCTCTCTCACACACACTCTCTCTCTCACACACACACTCTCACACACACTTGTTGTGTAGTCAAATAAATCAAGCAAGATCACACTCGGGTAACGCACATGGCTCTTTACTTTAACATTGCATTCCCCAACACTTTTTTCTTCCCTCCCATTATATGCAGCCGGTTCCCCACATCATACAACACCTCCCCCTAGTAGCGTTTATCATTCAACAATATTAAGTGAACACAACATCTCCCCAAAACTTAATTGTTTACATCTGTACTGCAGCTTCACTGACCATTACCCAAAATACAAACAGTACACTCAGTTAATTCAAGGTTTTCTGATTTGCCTTTTTGTTTTTTACGATACATTTCACAAAATGTAGAACAATGCTCTAGTAACCAAGCATGGTATCCTTCAATACCTTATTCCAACGCTCAACAGCTCCATTTCCTTCCGGATGGTATATGGAGATGCGAATGTGCTTGACATCTCTTTCTTGCAGGAAATATCTGAACTCTGATGACAGGAACTGAGGTCCATTGTCTGTGACAATCTCTAGTGGATTCCCTTTTTGGCTGAATACCGATCTCAGAAAACTGGTAACAGTAGATGCAGTCACATGAGGTGCAAATTTGACCTCTGGCCATTTTGAGTGGTAGTCAATTAATGTAATGGCATATCTGCAGCTAACAGGGCCTATTTCAAAAGGACCTACCACATCCATACCCAGTTTCTGCCATGGACTGGCTGGATATTGAACTGCGGTCAGTGGTGCATGTGTGGTTCTAGCTGTCTTATCATTAAGCTGGCAGGTGGTACAGGTTGCAATTTTGGACTGTACATGTGAGTCCATCTTAGGCCACCAATATAAGTCTCTAAGTCGTTGTTTAGTCCTCACAATTCCTTGATGGTCTTCATGTGCTAGAGTGACCAAACGTGAACGTAAGCTAAGTGGCACAATCAGTCTGTGAGTTCCTCTTAGCACATAAGAGTCATGGATAGATAGTTCCTCTCTCTCTGGGAAGTAAGGAATCACATCAGCAGGCAATGTTTTACATGTTGTAGGCCAGCCATTCTCAATATATTGGCGCAGTTTGGTGAGCTCAGGGCAGGAGGAGCTTTCAGCAGCAAACTCAGTGACAGGAACAGCTGACAGCAGGGTGGTGATGGCAGCTACAGTTTCTGGTTCAGAATCAAAATCAGAATTAATTTCTTTTGGCAATGGCAGACGTGATAGGCAATCTGCTACCCGGTTGTCAGCTCTACGTTTGTACTCCATGTCATAATTGAAGCAGAGCAGTCTTGCAGACCATTGAGCTACTCACAGTTCAGCAGGTCCCATGCCCTTAGTAGTCAAAAGAGTAGTCAAGGCTTGGTGGTCTGATCTTAATTTGAATTGTATACCCCACAGATATGTTCTTCAACGGTCAATGGCCCAGACACAAGCGAGGGCTTCTTTTTTCGTCTCTTTTTCGACTACAGAATATTTCCTCTCTGCAGCTGTCAAAGTTCTGGAAGCAAAAGCCACAGTTCTTTCGGACATATCCAGATAGATCTTAGTCAGGATACCACCTATGCCATAGTCCGAAGCATCCGTTGTAACAATTGTGGGCAAAGCAGGGTCAAATAAAGCCAAAGCAGGGCTCTTTGCAATCAGTTCTTTTACTTTCTGGAAACTTTGGTGTGCCTTGGTGGTCCATGTAAAATCTGCATTTCCTCTGAGCATCACATCTCTCATAGGCTCAACAACTGGTGCGTAGCTTGGAATGAATTTAGCATACCAAGCTGTGAAGCCTAGAAATGATCTTAGTGTGAACGCATCAGATGGAGCTGGGGCATTTTGTATTGCCTCCAAGTGTCTGTTGTCTGGCATCAAACCCTCTTTGGAGATGGTATGTCCCAGGAATGTGAGTTTCTCCTGGTGGAACTTACATTTCTCTACATTTAGACGTAAACCTGCTTGCAGTTTGTGCAGCACTGTTTTGAGGTGGGCATCATGACTTGCTAGCAGAATCACCAAACACAATTATATCATCCAGATAAAACTGGACACTCAGAACATCTCTGAAGATAGTAGACATCAGTTTCTGAAATGCTGCTGGGGCTGACGCTAATCCATAGCAGACCCTCTTGAAACGGAACAAGCTGTCGTGTTATAAATGCAGTCAGGTCTCTACTTTCCTCATGTAGTGGAACCTGATGGTATGCATTTGACAGATCGAACATCACAGCGCCTCTCAACTGTGAAAACAGTTCCTCGATGTGTGGAATGGGATAGCTGACCACAATGATTGCTTTCTTGGGGTCCCTGAGATCCACCCACATTCTGATATCTCCAGATTTCTTCCGAGTCACTACGATGGGCGATACCCAAGGCGAGGCATTTACTCTTTCAATAATGTCTGCTGCTAGCAGATGGTTCAGCTCTGCAGACACAGCATCCCTTACAGAAAAAGGCAGTCTGCGCAGCTTCTGTTGCACAGGGACAGCATTTTCATGCAATTTCATTTCATGTACAAAGTTCTTTGCACAGCCAAAGCTTGGCGTGACACAATGAGACACCTGCTGTACAGACTCTTTGGAGGTGATTACTTTATTACCTTTTATGCATAGTTTCAAGGAAGATACTAAGTCCATGCCCATCAGAGGGTTTCCACTTTTCACAATATAGAAGGTTTCAGGTACGGAACATTCTCCATGTTGTGCACAAGTCTTAATACGTCCCAGCACAGGAAGGTCATCTTTTGAATGTGTGACTAGACGCACATGAGACTGTTCCAGGGGCAGCTCAGAAAAGTATTGCTTATATATACGTGCTGGCAACAAAGATACAGAGGATCCTGTATCAACAATTAATTCTTGCATTGTAGTACCTGACAATGTTATACACAATTTTGTTTGCAGTGGTTGGTGTGCTAGTCATGTACAAAACAGTCAGTTCAGAAACTTCAATTTTTCAGATGTTCTGTGTCTGTCTGGAGCGGCACATTTTAGCAAAATGTCCAATTGTGCCGCATGATTTACAGGTCTTGTTTAAAGCTGGGCACTACTTGGAATTAACTAAATGACTGCTGGAATCACAAGGGTAGCATTTGCGTTCCGAGTGTACATTCATTCGAGTCAGATGCTTTTCTTGTGAGTATCGCTTATGAGTATCAGGCCAGTCATCTCCCTCTGCATGAATCACTAACAGGTAGTTCTCAAACATCTGCATCCATATTCCGAATGGAATTGTAGGTACGCCAGGACAGTGTAAGTATGTAGGAGGAAGATGAACTGCCATCCTCATCACCAGTTTGTTGTGTAGTCATATAAATCAAGAGATTACACTCGGGCAATGCACATGGCTCTTTACTTAAACATTGCATTCCCAACACTCTTTTTCTTCTCTCCCCTTACATGCAACCGGTTCCCCACATCATACAACACCTCCCCCTAGTGGTATTTACCATTCAACAATATTAAGTGAACACAACAAACTCTCTCACACACACACTTTTGAACAGGATGATAGGTGTAAATTCTTATTTTGTTTAAAGATCTTTTTTTTTTTTTTTCCATTTAGTACTGCCCCTCTAGAGGGATATACTATAGAAACGTGTACTTTTGGAACGGCAGAATGTCTTAAAATGTATTTCTTTATTTAACATTTAAACTTTGACCACATTATTAATAAAATCATTGGCTGTATGAATACACTTAAATGACAGCTTAATTATTTTTTTCTTTTTTTGTGCATTTATTTAAAGATGGCATACACCGTCTATTTGTCACTGGTGTTACCTTACTCATTTGGCAATAATAAAGGCCTTTATGAAATATTATTTTTCAATCTCTTCAGCACATGTAGTCATAGGTAGAGAATAACATTGATAATGCAGCAAATCAGAAGATTATTATTTTATTTTGATTTTGTCATCTTGCGAGACGTAAGGGAGAATAGGACGGATGCAACTGCAGTTAGAAGTTTTATTAAAGGAGACAAAGGCAGATAAATCCCAATCGTAATCCAAAACGTAGTCAGGACAGGCAAAGGGTCAGGCGATTGGCAAACAGGCATAAACGGGGCAAAGCAGGAATCAAGGTCGCGGTCACAGAAAACAGGGTCAAGAAACAAAACAAGAAATATGAACTACAGTGAGGGAAAAAAGTATTTGATCCCCTGCTGATTTTGTACGTTTGCCCACTGACAAAGAAATGATCAGTCTATAATTTTAATGGTAGATTTATTTGAACAGTGAGAGACAGAATAACAACAAAAAAATCCAGAAAAACGCATGTCAAAAATGTTATAAATTTATTTGCATTTTAATGAGGGAAATATGTATTTGACCCCTCTGCAAAACATGACTTAGTACTTGGTGGCAAAACCCTTGTTGGCAATCACAGAGGTCAGACGTTTCTTGTAGTTGGCCACCAGGTTTGCACACATCTCAGGAGCGATTTTGTCCCACTCCTCTTTGCAGATCTTCTCCAAGTCATTAAGGTTTCGAGGCTGACGTTTGGCAACTCGAACCTTCAGCTCCCTCCACAGATTTTCTATGGGATTAAGGTCTGGAGACTGGCTAGGCTTCTTCTTGAGCCACTCCTTTGTTGCCTTGGCCGTGTGTTTTGGGTCATTGTCATGCTGGAATATCCATCCACGACCCATTTTCAATGCCCTGGCAGAGGGAAGGAGGTTCTCACCCAAGATTTGACGGTACATGGCCCCGTCCATCATCCCTTTGAAGCGATGAAGTTGTCCTGTCCCCTTAGCAGAAAAAAACCCCCAAAGCATAATGTTTCCACCTCCATGTTTGACGGTGGGGATGGTGTTCTTGGGGTCATAGGCAGCATTCCTCCTCCTCCAAACACGGCGAGTTGAGTTGATGCCAAAGAGCTCCATTTTGGTCTCATCTAACCACAACACTTTCACCCAGTTGTCCTCTGAATCATTCAGATGTTCATTGGCAAACTTCAGACGGGCATGTATATGTGCTTTCTTGAGCAGGGGGACCTTGCGGGCGCTGCATGATTTCAGTCCTTCACGGCGTAGTGTGTTACCAATTGTTTTCTTGGTGACTATGGTCCCAGCTGCCTTGAGATCATTGACAAGATCCTCCCGTGTAGTTCTGGGCTGATTCCTCACTGTTCTCATGATCATTGCAACTCCACGAGGTGAGATCTTGCATGGAGCCCCAGGCCGAGGGAGATTTACAGTTCTTTTGTGTTTCTTCCATTTGTGAATAATCGCACCAACTGTTGTCACCTTCTCACCAAGCTGCTTGGCAATGGTCTTGTAGCCCATTCCAGACTTGTGTAGGTCTACAGTCTTGTCCCTGACATCCTTGGAGAGCTCTTTGGTCTTGGCCATGGTGGGGGGGTTTGGAATCTGATTGATTGATTGCTTCTGTGGACAGGTGTCTTTTATACAGGTAACAAGCTGAGATTTGAAGCACTCCCTTTAAGAGTGTGCTCCTAATCTCAGCTTGTTACCTGTATAAAAGACACCTGGGAGCCAGAAATCTTTCTGATTGAGAGGGGGTCAAATACATATTTCCCTCATTAAAATGCAAATCAATTTATAACATTTTTGACATGTGTTTTTCTGGATTTTCTTGTTGTTATTCTGTCTCTCACTGTTCAAATTGACCTACCATTAAAATTATAGAATGATCATTTCTTTGTCAGTGGGCAAACGTACAAAATCAGCAGGGGATCAAATACTTCTTTCCCTCACTGTATGACTGTGAACTGGGAGCGGAAAAACCCGCGTGGACTAATTGAACCAATCTAACGTGAAACTAACTATATAACTATATCTAACAAGGAACATAACTTAACTAATCTAATGTATCTTATCTAATACTCCACACAGTGTACTGAGAGGCGCGTGATATATAAGCAAACATAATCAACGTTAAGTGCTGACAGCTGACACCAATCAAGACACACGTTTGAACAACAGCCAATGACAGAACAGGGAGGAGACAGAACAGAAACATAACAAATGCACGTGTCCACAGTAAACAATGTCACAGTTGTCAAAATCCGAAGAGCATGCGCTCGCTGAGCACTCATGCACGTAGCTCGTGCAGGCGCGCGCCCTCTCATCTCTCCGAACGTTCTGCCAGACGGGGAGATCATGACAGATTTGTTATGGTTTGTTAAAAGTGTGGTTGAATGATGCTTTTCCAGTTGCACAACCTTGAATTTCCTATAAAAATGAAAATATTAAAAAATAACTGTTATAAACAAGTAATGATGCAATCCTTGGAATCTGAACTCTTGAGTGTAGCAAAATGTAATGAATATAAAATTATCATTGTGTCAAACATGACACATTTTATTTAATGATACAGAAAATGATAAGAAAAAACACACAGTAACACCAGTGACACAATGAAACACCAGTGACATACAAGACCAAAGATCCTTATTCCTCAATTCTAATTAAGAAAATGGTTTCATTTGGCATGCAGTCAAACTCACTGACAATAGGTCAAAACACTTGAATGTTCATAAACAACAGTTTAAGCACATTTGAACTCAATTAAGAGTAACAAATAAAAAGGCCCAACAAAGACCATTGTCAAACTGCAGTTGTCTGCTACTATTTTATGTTATGCTATGTTACTAGGTTATAACTAAGTGGGGTAACCTGTCCCCATTTTACAGTTTATGTTGCCTTATTTCACTTGTCTAGCTGTCTCAGAATGATCTCCCAGAACCTCTGATCAATGTCAGCTGAACGCCTATTCAGTGCTAGGGGCTCTGGAATCAGGCACATGATTTGGTCATCATGATACCAGTTAATATCATCTTTGGGGCTCGGCCAGAACTTATTCACTCCATTTCATTGCATGCACTTGACTTCCACATTATTTTCCTCCACCTTCAATATTATGCCAGGGTAGGGTTCATCATCATAGCGAACAACACACTATTGCCCACTGTGATGGTGTTCGATGTGTCACGTATCGTGACGTAACGGAGATAAGGTAGGATGCAAGCGCAGTGTGAACAGTTTTATTGAGAGACACACAGGCAGGTAAATCCAGACCGTGATCCAAAAACGTAATCCAGTAACATGCAAAGTTCAGACGATCGACAAACAGGCATAAACGAGGCAAGGCAGGAATCAAAGTCGTGGTCACGGGATACAGGGTCGATATACCAAACATGAAACATAAACAACAGCGAGGGACTGGTAGCAGAGAAACCAGCGTGAACTTAACAAACGAACCTAAACATGAAACATGACATGAACTATGACTATGAATCTAAACATGAAACATGAAACATGAAACTATGGACTGACTGTGGTTATCTATCGTAAGGACTCTAAACTAATCTACTATAACTCATTCAATATTCCGCGTCGTGTGCTGGGAGGCGCGCGGTATATATGCGGAGATAATCAGCGTTGTAATGGCTGACGGCTGAGGGCAAATCAGACACACGTGAAACTACAACCAATGACAGAACGGGGAGGAGACATGGCAGAAACATAAACAAAATGCACGTGTCGAAATGTCACGATTGTCCACAAGGGAAAAGCAGGTGCTCGTGCACGCGCGCTCACATGCTCCACAGCGCGCTGCTTAAAGGGGAACTCGTGACACGATGACGTTGGGTCTAAATTCTTCAACCGTTTCATCAATTGCATCCATAGCTACAAGAGTAACCTCCTCTAGACCATAGCATAAACAATCAAACATCCTACGTGCTTGCCTCCCTTGTTGTCGTTGTCTGTAAAACAAAATTATTTTCTTGAAAAAAGTCTCTCTCTCTAATAAAGTTTATTTATACATGGGAGTCACTGGTGTTACTCATCGTCACTGGTGTTACCTATAAGTAAGGTAACACCAGTGATGGTAACACCAGTGACAATTTTCATGAAAAATGCATTTTACAAAATGGCTGCTCCAGCGCCTCAAGCCACATGTTGTAAATCATGGCATACACACTAAAATATGTAATTTAATCCATTTGTATTCAATTTTTTTTTTTACATTTCCCTAAGAATAAAGTAGGTCATACCAGTGACCTCAACTAAAAGCTTTGTATGAAATCATGATATAAATGACAACATTTCTAATAACTAAAAAGAGACAGTGGACTTACCATGTGCCTTTCTTCATAGATCCTCAGGGAAGGGGCCACAGGAAGTGAAATTATGACACCAGGATGATTTCTTATTTCAAAATAAGAGACTTTTATTGTACGGTAACACCAGTGACATGACTCCAGGGGACAAGTACTTTTACTATATATTTTATAATATTTATTTGACATTTAGTTTTTTTAAGTCATTTATATCACATATTTGTTAGTTATGCATACATTATTGTTGTTTAAATGGTAAAAAAAATTAAAAAAAGATGTTTCTGACTTCAAAATATAGCACTCAACCTCTATACATGACAGTGGGGACAAGCACTTTTATGGTGCTTGGAATTCTATATAATTGGTTAAAAAAACAAATATAAGAACAGTGATGGCTCAAGAAAGTGTAATTGTTCAAATAACATATTGTTTTACTTTAAATTATAAATACATTGTAACAATAAAGTTTTTTTTTTCATGTGTAATCATTCTGTGAAGTCCAGGGACAGAAAAATGTACATTTCTGTAGAATGACCCAGAAGCTAAATAAGATACTTACATGTCTCCCAGAAGACAAAATAACAATTTACACAGATTATCCTGTTCAAAAGTTTACACCCCATGGCTCTTAATGTATTGTGTTGCCTTCTTGAGCATTAGTGAATGTTTGCACCTTATGTAATTGTTGTGTACGAGTCCCTCAGTCGTCCCCGGTGTGAAAAGATGGATCTGAAAATCATATAGCTGCTGTTGGAAAGGGGTCGGATATACAGAATATGCTGGAAAAGCAAAGAATGTGCAGGACCTGGATGATTTTCCTGAAGAGCAGTGGGCAGTTTAACTGCTCAGGACAAACAAGGGACTCATGAAGGACTATCACAAAACATCACAATAGACTATCACAAAAGACTATCACAAAAGACTATCACAAAACACAGTCGTGGATCATCCAGGTAACGACACACGGTATTAATAATCAAGCGTATGTAAACTTTTGAACGGGCTAATTTTTTATAAATTCAGCAATTGTCTTGTGGACTATATGTAAGCATCTGTTAGGTGAAATAGCTTATTCATGGCGATACTAAATAAAAAAAAAACAACATGAGATTTTTATGATCAATCTTATTTTATTAAGAGTATTAAGATTTAGTAGATTCTGCTAGGGGTATGTAAACTTCCAAGCGCAACTGTATACCCACCCAGCTACCAATACACACACACGTACACACACACATTCAACCACTTAAAAACAGCAAGGACTTTTATAAACAATTAAAAATAGACTATAATATGAACATTTTAACAAATTAACAAATAGCGCAAAAAAACCCACCCGAGTTAAAACACTCTAAATACCTTCCTTATGCAAAAGTCTTCTCTTGCGCCCACACTGTCGATCTGATGCCAGCTGGAGCCACCTCTTCATGGTCCCCTCGACCTCCATCTCAGCAGCATTAGCCGTGAAGAGGTTTCTATGAACTGCAGCTTTGGAATAAAGCAATACATATCGTAAGGTCATTATGAATCTTAAGCATTAATTACACTTATACCATGGTCAGTGTAAATACTGGATTCTGATTGGCTGGAAGGTGTGCATTATAACTTTATTGCACAAGTAGTTCCAGTCAGTTTGATCACCGTTATAATTTGTGCCGCCTACACAAACACACACACACACACACAAACAGACACTCGAGCATACAGAGACATTCGTGCACACATTCATACGCACAAACACTTCGTGCCAGTGCTGTCTGCGACTTTAACAATAAACATAACTTTGCTACTGAAAATCTACATTATATTTCTCAGCAACGAGGTGGTAACATCACAGTTTTTGAAGTAATTCAACTCTCAGTTTTACTACACTACTGCTGCACAACACTGACTGCTGAGAGTCACACATGACATAGATAATTCATACACGCTTAATCTCTCTCTCTCTGAAGGATATTTGTCAATTCATTCAAATAACTGTAATCTTATCACACTACTTAATCTCTGGGTCTGATTTATATTGGGCAAAATTCCAGATCTAGTGACCTAACTAATAGAAATTAACAGTCATTTTAAACTTCTAATCAAAGTTTGCATTTCTAAACTCAATGACAGCTTTAACGTTATTAATTGTGGAAAGACCATGGTATAAGCGGGGTAATCCATGGCTAGGTGTGCATTAAATGATTTGAACGAGTGGTTCTTCACATTAAAATCGTTTATTGCACACCTAGTCGTGGATTACCCCTTACATATCATCTGAGTGAGACAGCTAATTCTGTATGTAAACAGATATACTTACTAATCATGACCTCTCCGAGTTGGAGAGTGGCCAGTGAAGTCTTTCTGACTCCCCTCCAATTGAGGTTCTTTGCCAGGGAGTTGTCAATCACCCTCTTCAATATGCGCCAGGTGCAGTCGCACACATCCGCCCCGTCAACAGACGCCAACCAGTTCACCTGTAACCGATTTAAAAAAAACAACAATAATATAATATAAAATAATATAAAATAATTAATTAATAAGCATGCATTGCCTCGTCAGCTACTCCTACCCCTACTCCTGCAGTTACACTGAACAAACAATGCTCCTGACCTCCAGGGGGGCCAATCTGGACACTCCTCCTAATAAATAATTAAACTGATCAAAACTAAATGTAAAAAAAAAGTGTCGAGCTGTGAGAACCAGCATTTGTCATGACGATGCCGAGCGCTCCGTCTCCTAGCTCTGCTGCTATCCCGAAGAACAACTGAGAAAACTCGCTCTCTCTCGCTCAATTAATTCATAATGATGAAATACTCACTTTTTGTTGCAACTGAGCTGCTGTGTTGTGTGAAGTGTCCGGCTTATCGCTGCTTCGGTGCCCGGGAACAAGCAGCACCAAGCTGGACACTTCTCACAGGAAACACGGAGGCCACGGCCGTAGAGCTGCAGTCCGGCTCCAGGTCTCCATAGAACACACAGTGAATAACACCCTGCAGGTGGCGCTAACACACTTTACTCTACTCACACTCCAACGCTGCAGGTGGCGCGAACACACTTTACTCTACTCCCACTCCAACGCTGCAGGTGGCGCTAACATACTTTACTCTACTCACACTCCAACCCTGCAGGTGGCGCGAACACACTTTACTCTACTCACACTCCAACCCTGCAGGTGGCGCGAACACACTTTACTCTACTCACACTCCAACCCTGCAGGTGGCGCGAACACACTTTACTCTACTCACACTCCAACCCTGCAGGTGGCGCTAACACACTTTACTCTACTCACACTCCAACCCTGCAGGTGGCGCGAACACACTTTACTCTACTCACACTCCAACCCTGCAGGTGGCGCGAACACACTTTTACTCCCGATGTCACCATCGGAAAAAGCAGAAGAAGAATGACATGGGTTCTGGTTTAGCGGTGAGTGTGTAGTTAACCCGGTGTAAAGTGTACAGATTAACGCGCTGTGTGTTTAATATTATGAGTTTTAACAACATGGCGGATCCGCGGAGACACAACAAGATCTTCCGGTGAGTTTAATAACGCAGTTTTATTTATTTCAGCACTTAATAACAAGAGTTTTACATTAGCATCAGTTTAGAGCTAACACAGCTAACGGAGGTAATTAAACCTGAGCACGGGTCATAAACTAAACTATAACATATAATAATATAATATAGTATAATGTAATATAATAAAATATAATAAACAGTGGGAGATAAATTAGGCGGGTAATCTCTGTGTGCGTGTGTCTGTGTGCGCGTGTCTGTGTGCGTGTGTGCGTGTGTCTGTGTGCGTGTGTCTGTGTGCGCGTCTGTGTGTGCGTCTGTGTGTGCGTCTGTGTGTGTGTGTGTGTGTGTGTGTGTCTGTCTGTGTGTGTGTGTGTGTCTGTGTGTGTGTGTGTGTCTGTCTGTGTGTGTGTCTGTCTGTCTGTGTGTGTGTCTGTCTGTCTGTGTGTGTGTCTGTCTGTGTGTGTGTCTGTCTGTCTGTGTGTCTGTCTGTCTGTCTGTGTGTCTGTCTGTCTGTGTGTCTGTCTGTCTGTGTGTCTGTCTGTGTCTGTCTGTGTGTGTGTGTGTCTGTCTGTCTGTCTGTCTGTCTGTCTGTGTGTGTGTCTGTGTGCGTGTGCGTGTGTGTCTGTCTGTGTGCGTGTCTGTGTGTGTGTATGTATGTGTGTGTGTGTGTGTTTGTGTGTCTGTGTCTGTGTGTGTGTGTGTGCGTGTGTGTGTGTGCGCGCGTGTGTCTGTGTGTGTTCGTGTGTTACAGCTACAAGCCCCCCAGCAGTGACTCTAATCCCACTCTGGAAGATCCGACTCCTGACTACATGAACCTCCTGGGTATGATCTTCAGTATGTGTGGACTCATGCTCAAGGTAACACACACACACACACACATGGGGGAATGTAGACAGTGTTGGGGTTTATGTAAAAGATCTATATCAATGATTTGCCGTAAATAAACCATATGTGTGTGTGTGTAGTTGAAGTGGTGTGCGTGGATCGCAGTGTACTGCTCCTTTATCAGTTTCGCAAACTCTCGCAGCTCAGAGGACACCAAACAAATGATGAGCAGCTTCATGTGAGTAAAACACTAATCCCTGTGTGTGTGTGTGTGTGTGTGTGTGGGGTGATGACACGGGGGGGAGTATTAATATAAATATATTTATATTATTATAAAAATAATAATAATTATTATATATTATTATATATTAGAAAATATTTGAATATAGTGAAAATAACTTCCACTTGTATTTTTTGGTCTTCACCCTGATCGCTTGTTTCATGCTCCTAGCACTTTTCCTTTTATGGAGTTTTGTGGGCGTCGCTACATGCAAATGAGCCATGTTGGGAAGGTGCTTTACGGCGATCAGCATGCGCACACGTGTACGAAGAAATTTGTTTTTTCTGTAAATCTCGTGAGTGGCAGAAACGTTTAGTTCGGTTTGGCTCACTCAGACGTTTACACACACATTTACTCAAATATTTCTAAACAAGTCCCGATGATCCAGACACCAGCCCTGTTCCTGGAGATCGACCTTCATGAAGACTTCAGCTCCACCCATCATGGTGCCCACCTGTCCATCTGATCACTGCATTAAGAAGTACATGATTAATTAAACAGATGTTTGATTTTTAGTTGGAAATGAAACCTTCAGGTGGGTACAGTAGATCTTCAGGAGCAGGGTTGGTGACCACTGAGATACAGGATGGAGACATGCTCGAGCTCCTCGGCAGCTTTGTGACCGTTTAGTCTGTTAAAATCTTGTATACGGTTTATATAAACTAGGGATGCACCGAAATGAAAATTCTTGGCCGAAACCGAATATAATGAAAAGCTTGGCCGGAGGCCGAAACCGAACACGTGTTTTTCGCGTTTTTTCCATTTATTTTGCCATTTTTTTCACCATTGCATAAATTAAATAGTCAAAAGGTGCTTTTTACTATTTTGTCTTGCTTTTCAAAGAAAAAAATTTATTACAAAAACTACAATTTCAAAATATATATTTAACACTGAACATTTTTTTCATTCCAGCAGGCACAGACTACCAACAAGGCACAATATAACTTTAAATAAATAAATGAGTAAAATAAAAATATTTTGATGTGGTCATCTTTGAGCCCCCCTTGAATAGCCGATGTTAGGCCTATAACTGACTGCTGAAAGAATGGAACACTCTGAAGCCTACAACTAAAAAGTGCATTGAAAAGTGCATTGACAAGAGTGCAGAAAATGGTTCTATTGGGTTCTATACGGCTGATTATATTGGGGATATATACCGCTCGCGTCCCTGTACACCTCGCCGAGTATTATAGTAGATATAGAATAGTTAGATACGTTGTTAATGTTCTGTTCCCTTAAATAAATACTTCTTTACCTGCTTCAGTACTCTACTCCCTTACGTCTCGCGACGTGACAGAATACTCCGGAACAGAAAGAAAACAAACGTGCACGTGTCCACCGTAAACAACGTCACGGTTGTCAACCTCTGTAGAGCATGCGCTCGTGCACTTAGCACGTGCATGCGCGCGCCCGCTCATCGCTCCAAGCGCACTGCCGGAAGTGGAGGTCGTGAAATGCGCGCGTCTCACTCTGGTTGCTCGGCTATTTGGCGCGTCATCAAACACGTCATTGTTCAGTCAAATTTATTCGGCCTTTTCACTTATTCGGCCGTACACTGAAAGTGCTTTTTTGCTATTTTCGGCCGAATAATTTCGGTTGCCGAACATTCGGTGCATCCCTAATATAAACACCTGAGAGCAGAGACTGAAGGAGAACAAGAGCGAGTCCCGCTGTTCCTCCTTTAATAAACTCTCTCCTCTGAGATCAAACAGACCACTGGCTTCACGTTTGTGATGAGATCACGTGGTGTAATGGATTTATTCACAGAAAACTACCATCATGGGGTGTGTGTGAGAGAGAGAGACAGAGAGCACATTAATACAGAGAGAGATTGCATATTAATATTATGTTTCACCCATGGTGTGTGTGTGTGTGTGTGTGTGTGTGTGCGATCCCCCCCAGGCTCTCTATATCAGCGGTAGTGATGTCATATCTGCAGAACCCTCAGCCCATGTCACCGCCATGGTAACCAAGGTCATGACCCCCAGGGGTCAAGAGGATCAAACACAAATCCTGCTTCTGATCATTCAACAAGCTCCTCCCTCTCTCTCCTGATTGGCTGAGAGCTGATCATACTGTAGATGGTATGAATGCCTGTGTGTGTGTGTGGGAACACTATTAATATAAAATAAAGAGGAGTTTTTATGAACTTACACTGGTGCTGTGTCTTTATGATGTATACTGCTCACCTGAGCAGTGTTTGGCAGTGGGCAGAGTCACACACTCTGTAATTTTCTAGTGGATTTCCAGCTCAGAATAAAAACTGTCTCCTGCTTCGTGTTTTTGTGATTGTGATGGTTTTACGTTCTCATTCTGAAATGTCTCTGTTTTGTTTTCTTTTGTAAACTTTATTATAAACACTAAAGTTACTCCTGTAGGTGTCCTGAGCAGTGACTCTGCATCAGTGCAGTAAACAGTTTGTTCTGCGTATTGTGTTGGTGTGGAGAGTTTCTCAGTGTACACACACACTGTAAATATAAATGTAAAGGTACAGAAATGTGTCACGGTTCACTTCCTGCTTCTGTTCTGTGTTTGGGTTCATACACTTTCTTCACTGATTATTTATTTATTACTCTCACTTTTTTATTAAAGCGTAAATTCCCAGGTTAAACCCTGTCCCCTCCGTCACCGTCATGTCTTTCTTTATATTAACAACCCCTGCTGGAAAGAAAACACAATGGAGACCATTATAGAATTTGTAATGCTTATAATGGGAATTTGTATTGGTTTTAATGGCTCCTGTGGATCTGTACTAGTAATCTATTGCTGTCAATTGGGGCCAGTTATGTCTAGTGGATACTGTTAAGGACCAGTAATGGTTTGTAATGGTATTTTGTAGTGGAAACCATTAGAATTTCTGTGAATTTCTGTTTCTATTGTTTTCCCCGCAGCAGTTCCAAAATGTGAAGTGCGTCAAACACAATCTGACCCGCTGTTCGATGGCGGATTTACCCGCCTGACTCTGTTCATTTGAACCCCTTATGATTAGAATATAATCCATATTTAACCTCACAGTGTGTGTGTGTGTGATACTGTTTAATATAATAGTGCATGCAGGCTACACACTCATTCAGTGAAGGTCTTATTAGAACCTACTAAAGCGCATTGCAGGAGTAGCGTCAGAATGTTTGTAGTGATAAATACATGCGTGTTTGTCCGGATGCTTTTTTCTTTCCTCCTCTGCTCAGTGTTCTTGTTCTCTGTAAATTATCCGTAGCTTCTGTGTAGAACCCGAAGCATCCTGGAGCTGAATCAGATCTCAGTTTAATCGTGTTCCGTCATGTTCAATTCCAACCGCTGCAGTACTAACATCTCACCAGGTTTATTTTCAGTGGTCTAGCAGAGGTGTGTGTGTGTGTGTGTGTGTGTGTGTGTGTGTGTGTGTGTGTGTGTGTGTGTGTGTGTGAGAGAGAGAGATTTTGTGTTGAAAATGCCAGGTTGTATTATTGTACCCATCACAGGACTGTGATCTGCTGCTTCATCCTGAACCCAGGTTTTATATCATCTAACCAGGTCAGACTTTCAGGTAGAGGTGAGCCGTATAGTTCTCCATGTAGCCTGAGATTCAGGATTTTCCCTTCATTTTACTCCAATCCCAAATAACTAGTAATTTTTTACTTGAGTTGTCCTCTCATCGGGTTCTTTATTACTCTCTTAATCACTCGTCATTATTAACATTATTACTTTTACCGTTACTTCAGTAATTATTTTTATTATATAAGAAGTTTTACTTGTACTTGAGTAAACTTTTGTCTACTTGACCCACGTCTGGTTCACTTTCACATTTGGAGAGATTACTTATAAACATGGACATGTTATTTGATTATAATATCCCCATTTATGTGCATAAAAATGTAAATTACACACACACACACACATCCTTCTGTTTTTGCACTTCTAGAGATAAAAAGACAACTTTACAGTAAAACTTGTTAAATCGCACCACTGTTCAGGTAGAGGTTTTGTCCCCCCTACCAAGTGATCTGATTGTCCTGCTTTCTCTTCTCTGATCATAGACGGCTTCTGATTGGCTCTCTGTGTATAGGTGTCCTGAGATATTACATGAACATAACTCAAGTTAAACTTTACATGGGTGATGGAAAGCGCAGGTCTGATTGGGGGATGGATGAGATGAATGTTCTCCAGGCCTGACTGACCCGCTGAGTTTCCTGCCCTGTGCAGTGAGAGGAGATACCAGCAGGGGGAGACACTGAACTGAGGAATACCTGAAGCTGCTGAAGGAACATCATCTCTGGCTTTGTGTTTCTCATTATGAAGTGGCTTTGGTACGTATTTATTTGCATGCCTTTGGCCTAAAGAACCCTGTAAAAATATTTAAAGTAAATACACATGCAGTGTAGAAATGATTGCAGATTTAATAACTCTAACAACATGTTTTTAATGTTCATAAAGTTTAAAGTTTTAACTTTAGAATGATCTCTCTCTTTCATCTTTTTTTCTTTTCAATCTGCAAAAATAATCCCTAATGAAAGAGCATAAACAGGTTTTCACAAAATTGTAGAAACATCTCAGCGATGATGAGTGGAAGGACGGGAAGAAGAGTAGATCTTGACAACAGATGAAGAGTAAATCATTAGGAGATCGCAGGAGGAGTGTCACTGATCTGGAGCAGCTTTCACGCATGGGATTAGGATTAAGTGAATTATCATTTTATTTGTGTTTACTGCAGCCAAACAGGATAAGCCCTGCCCCTTCCTTTTCCTATTCAATTCAATTCAATTCAATTTTATTTATATAGCGCTTTTTACAATAGACATTGTCTCAAAGCAGCTTTACAGAAATATCAACACGGTATACAGATATTAAAGGTGTGAATTTATCCCAGCTGAGCAAGCCACTGAGTGGCGACGGTGGCAAGGAAAAACTCCCTAAGATGGTAAGAGGAAGAAACCTTGAGAGGAACCCGACTCAGAAGGGAACCCGTCCTCATCTGGGTAACAACAGATAGTGTGAAAAAGTTCATTATTGACTTATATGAAGTCTGTATGGCCTTAGGAGCAGCCGTAGTCCCAGCAGTCTGGAATTGGAGTAGATGAGAGCTCCATCCAGAGGCAGGAAATCCGAAACGGATCAGGCAGGTCCAGAGATCAGAAAGGATCAGGATCTCTAGTATCTCCATAAAATCGTGTGTGGCTCGGCAGAAGGAGAGAGGGAGAGAAAAGATTATTAGGATTGTGCTTAGCATAACAGAAAGTCTAGTCAGGGTAGGCTTGAGTAAACAAATACATTTTAAGCCTAGACTTAAACACTGAGACTGTGTCTGAGTCCCGAACACTAATTGGAAGACTGTTCCATAACTGTGGGGCTCTATAAGCGAAAGCTCTCCCCCCTGCTGTAGCCTTCACTATTCGAGGTACCGTCAAATAGCCTGCATCTTTTGATCTAAGTAGGCGTGGCGGATCATAGAAAACCAAAAGGTCGCTTATATACTATGGTGCGAGACCATTTAGTGCTTTATAGGTTAATAAAAGTATTTTATAATCACTGTGAGATTTCACTGGGAGCCAATGCAGTGTTGATAAGATTGGGGTGATATGGTCGTATCTCCTGGTTCTTTTCCTAGAAGTTTCTCAGCAGTTCGATGAACAGATTATAATGAGAACTTTTCACAAAAACTATTTTTAACACAGAAACACAACTCCGTGTCAGTTATTTATTAGCTACGATGCATTTACTCCGCTTTCTCTATGTAACATGTAACGTAACGTAACTGATAAGTTTAAGACTTCTGTATGGAAAGAAATATAAGTGGATTAGTTTTCAGGTTAAAGTGATCTTATATAACAACTCCTGATTTCGGTAAGATCACGTCTAGTTTTAATGAAGGCTACGAAGATAAATCTTGTGTGTGAGACTGAATGCTATTAATAAGATCCAAAACATTATGGACATGTGAGTGAGAGAGAGAGAGAAACAATTAAACAATGAGTGTCTGTCTGTCTGTCTGTCCCTGCTGTTATCCATCATTAATCTCTACATCACTGCAGGAACTCTGTAATGAAATGTCTACAGTTTATTCACTGGTGTGTGTGTGTGTGTGTGTGTGTGTCTCTGTGTGTGTGTGTGTGTGTGTGTGTGTGTGTGTTCGTGCTCCAGCCAATCAGAACAGTAGACTGTAGACTGGAAGTGAGCACAGACTCAGCAGGAAAAATGGCACAGCAGCTCTTCCTCACAGACAAATACTTTTACAGAGCGCCAGCACACACACACACACACACACACACACACATACACACATACACTCTGACTGTGTAGTGATGATGCAGTGTGTGAGAGAGGAAGAGTGTGTTCTCCGCCACTGAAGAGCAGGAGTCTCTCGGACAACTGTTCCCGCTCTTCGCCCGTCACCCGACCTCCAGCTCCATGGCCAGGTGAATCTCAGGTGTGTGAACTGTGAGAGATGCGAGTGTGAACTTGGTGTGCTTCTGTAGTTAACTGTGTGTATTCGATGTGATGTTTTAATCAGTGGTTTAACAGCATAGAGACAAACAACACAAATAAAAAAGAATAATGGCGCTTTAAAGTGTTTGATCAGCATGTGGGGTGGACAATCCAAGTTCTCTCACACACACACACACACACACACCACTTCAGTATGATGAGCAGGCTGTCGGAGTGAGACTCAGACTGCGCTCAGGGTTAAAGCGACTTTGCGTGTTTCATTTGTGGCTAAAGTTTAACTCTTATAATATTATAACTTATAATAAATTATAAACCTACACAATTCCTAGAAAGCAATGCTAACGTGTATGTG
The DNA here is from genome assembly GCF_023375685.1 of Ictalurus furcatus. Lineage (NCBI taxonomy): Eukaryota > Metazoa > Chordata > Actinopteri > Siluriformes > Ictaluridae > Ictalurus > Ictalurus furcatus. Next base: position 5,275,723 of record NC_071281.1, read on the forward strand.
TGTGTGTGTGTGTGAGTGACTGCATTCTCAGCAGGGTTTCCTATCTGCAAGATGTTTTTAGCAGCATTATTGTGACTATGGCTAAAAGTGGACACAGCAGAAGACACTAATGAGGGCCTGCTCTGTGTGTATATGTGTGTGTGTGTGTGTGTGTGTGTGTGTGTGTGTGTGTGTGTGTGTGAGAGAGAGAGAGAGAGAGAGAATGTGTGTGTGTGTCATTCCTGCCCATCCCACAACCTTTCACTTTCTGTTTTTCTCACCACTCTCTGACTGTCTCTCTCTCTGTCACTAATGAAGCAGTGGTGATGGAAGATGCTCCACCCTCCTGACAGGAAGTGAAACCCCTGTCTCACCTGCATCTCCGCACATTGGGTGTGATGGACAGCCCTCTGTTGCTAGGCGACTGTTTGCTGCCCCCTGTCAGGAGGAGGGGGGCACTGGTGGACCACCGTGATGTCATCAAAGCACACCAATCACACAAGCTACACAGCACACCACAGGCCAAACGCAGGGAGTGGGAGTGAGTATGGGTGGGGATTGCGGGCAATCTGGGCAGGGTGAGGGCCAATGTGGGTGGGGTTGGGGTAATGAGAAGCAGTGTGAGAAATGGGGGGAAGTGTGGGGTGACTGAGGGGAGTGTGGGCTGAAGGGTGGGAGTGTGGAGTGAAGGGTGGAGTGAAGGGGGGGAGTGTGGGATGAAGGGAGGGGTTTGGGATGAAGGGGGGGAGTGTGGGATGAAGGGAGGGGGTTTGGGATGAAGGGGGTGACTTTGGGATCTTAGTCCTCTTGTCTTTTCTCCCAGTTCTCTTGGTAATGTCATAGCCAGTTGATATGCTAATGTCACCCGCGTATCATGATTTCAGCATGTTTGGTAGAACCTCTTTATGGATGTGAGTTCTTCACTTAGAAGATCTGGAATATCTGCTAACATTCTCAGCATATTACTAATCTGATTCAGTGCTGCAGGGTTCTTCTATACAGCATCACACATACTAAACCCTTTCTCTGAAACAAGGTCAGGTCACTGAGGAGCTTCTTCTGTCCTCACCCCTTACTCCTCACCCCTTACTCCTCACCCCTTACTCCTCACCCCTTACTCCTTACTCCTCACCCCTTACTCCTTACTCCTTACTCCTCACCCCTTACTCCTTACTCCTTACTCCTCACCCCTTACTCCTCACCCCTTACTCCTTACTCCTTACTCCTCACCCCTTACTCCTCACCCCTTACTCCTTACTCCTCACCCCTTACTCCTCACCCCTTACTCCTTACTCCTTACTCCTCACCCCTTACTCCTTACTCCTTACCCCTTACTCCTTACTCCTCACCCCTTACTCCTCACCCCTTACTCCTTACTCCTCACCCCTTACTCCTTACTCCTTACTCCTCACCCCTTACTCCTTACTCCTTACTCCTCACCCCTTACTCCTTACTCCTTACTCCTCACCCCTTACTCCTCACCCCTTACTCCTTACTCCTTACTCCTCACCCCTTACTCCTTACTCCTCACCCCTTACTCCTCACCCCTTACTCCTTACTCCTTACTCCTCACCCCTTACTCCTTACTCCTTACTCCTCACCCCTTACTCCTTACTCCTCACCCCTTACTCCTCACCCCTTACTCCTCACCCCTCACACCTTACTCCTTACTCCTCACTGCTCATCTCTCACACCTCACTCCTCATCTCTCACTCCTCATCTCTCACTCCTCACCCCTCACCCCTTACTCCTCACCCCTTACTCCTTACTCCTCACCCCTTACTCCTCACTCCTCACCCCTTACTCCTTACTCCTCACCCCTTACTCCTTACTCCTCACCCCTTACTCCTCACCCCTTAATCCTTACTCCTCACTCCTCACCCCTCACCCCTTACTCCTCACCCCTTACTCCTTACTCCTCACCCCTTACTCCTCACCCCTTACTCCTTACTCCTCACCCCTTACTCCTCACTCCTCACCCCTTACTCCTTACTCCTCACTCCTCACCCCTTACTCCTCACCCCTTACTCCTTACTCCTCAACCCTTACTCCTCACCCCTCACCCCTTATTCCTCACCCCTTACTCCTTACTCCTCACCCCTTACTCCTCACCCCTTACTCCTTACTCCTTACTCCTCACCCCTTACTCCTCACCCCTTACTCCTTACTCCTCACCCCTTACTCCTTATTCCTCACCCCTTACTCCTCACCCCTTACTCCTTACTCCTCACCCCTTACTCCTCACCCCTTAATCCTTACTCCTTACTCCTCACTCCTCACCCCTCACCCCTTACTCCTCACCCCTTACTCCTTATTCCTCACCCCTTACTCCTCACCCCTTATTCCTCACCCCTTACTCCTTACTCCTCACCCCTTACTCCTCACCCCTTACTCCTTACTCCTTACTCCTCACCCCTTACTCCTCACCCCTTACTCCTTACTCCTCACCCCTTACTCCTTATTCCTCACCCCTTACTCCTCACCCCTTACTCCTCACCCCTCACTCCTCACCCCTTACTCCTCACCCCTCACCCCTTATTCCTTACTCCTCACCCCTTACTCCTCACCCCTTACTCCTCACCCCTTACTCCTTACTCCTCACCCCTTATTCCTCACCCCTTACTCCTTACTCCTTACTCGTCACCCCTTACTCCTCACCCCTTACTCCTTACTCCTCACACCTTACTCCTTACTCCTCACCCCTTACTCCTCACCCCTCACACCTTACTCCTTACTCCTCACTCCTCATCACTCAGTCCTCACTGCTCATCTCTCACTCCTCACTGCTCATCTCTCACTCCTCACTGCTCATCTCTCACACCTCACTCCTCATCTCTCACTCCTTACTCCTCACCCCTTACTCCTTACTCCTCACCCCTTACTCCTCACCCCTTACTCCTTACTCCTTACTCCTCACCCCTTACCCCTTACTCCTCACCCCTTACTCCTCACCCCTTACTCCTTACTCCTTACTCCTCACCCCTTACTCCTCACCCCTTACTCCTTACTCCTCACCCCTTACTCCTCACCCCTTACTCCTCACTCCTCACCCCTTACTCCTTACTCCTCACCCCTTACTCCTTACTCCTCAACCCTTATTCCTCACCCCTTACTCCTTACTCCTCACCCCTTACTCCTCACCCCTTACTCCTTACTCCTTACTCCTCACCCCTTACTCCTCACCCCTTACTCCTTACTCCTCACCCCTTACTCCTTATTCCTCACCCCTTACTCCTCACCCCTTACTCCTTACTCCTCACCCCTTACTCCTCACCCCTTAATCCTTACTCCTCACTCCTCACCCCTCACCCCTTACTCCTCACCCCTTACTCCTTATTCCTCACCCCTTACTCCTTACTCCTCACTCCTCACACCTTACTCCTCACCCCTTACTCCTCACCCCTTACTCCTTACTCCTCACCCCTTATTCCTCACCCCTTACTCCTTACTCCTCACCCCTTACTCCTCACCCCTTACTCCTCACCCCTTACTCCTTACTCCTTACTCCTCACCCCTTACTCCTCACCCCTTACTCCTTACTCCTCACCCCTTACTCCTTATTCCTCACCCCTTACTCCTCACCCCTTACTCCTCACTCCTCACCTCTCACTCCTCACCCCTTACTCCTCACCCCTCACCCCTTATTCCTTACTCCTCACCCATTACTCCTCACCCCTTACTCCTCACCCCTTACTCCTTACTCCTCACCCCTTATTCCTCACCCCTTACTCCTTACTCCTTACTCGTCACCCCTTACTCCTCACCCATTACTCCTTACTCCTCACACCTTACTCCTTACTCCTCACCCCTTACTCCTCACCCCTCACACCTTACTCCTTACTCCTCACTCCTCATCACTCAGTCCTCACTGCTCATCTCTCACTCCTCACTGCTCATCTCTCACTCCTCACTGCTCATCTCTCACACCTCACTCCTCATCTCTCACTCCTCATCTCTCACTCCTTACTCCTCACCCCTTACTCCTTACTCCTCACCCCTTACTCCTCACCCCTTACTCCTTACTCCTTACTCCTCACCCCTTACTCCTTACTCCTCACCCCTTACTCCTCACCCCTTACTCCTTACTCCTCACCCCTTACTCCTCACCCCTTACTCCTCACTCCTCACCCCTTACTCCTTACTCCTCACCCCTTACTCCTCACCCCTTAATCCTTACTCCTCACTCCTCACCCCTCACCCCTTACTCCTCACCCCTTACTCCTTACTCCTCACCCCTTACTCCTTACTCCTCACCCCTTACTCCTTACTCCTCACTCCTCACCCCTTACTCCTCACCCCTTACTCCTCAACCCTTACTCCTCACCCCTCACCCCTTATTCCTCACTCCTTGCTCCTTACTCCTCACCCCTTACTCCTCACCCCTTACTCCTTACTCCTTACTCCTCACCCCTTACTCCTCACCCCTTACTCCTTACTCCTTACTCCTCACCCCTTACTCCTCACCCCTTACTCCTTACTCCTCACCCCTTACTCCTTATTCCTCACCCCTTACTCCTCACCCCTTACTCCTCACCCCTTACTCCTTACCCCTTAATCCTTACTCCTTACTCCTCACTCCTCACCCCTCACCCCTCACCCCTTACTCCTTATTCCTCACCCCTTACTCCTTACTCCTCACTCCTCACACCTTACTCCTCACCCCTTACTCCTTACTCCTCACCCCTTATTCCTCACCCCTTACTCCTTACTCCTCACCCCTTACTCCTCACCCCTTACTCCTTATTCCTCACCCCTTACTCCTCACCCCTTACTCCTCACCCCTTACTCCTTACTCCTCACCCCTTATTCCTCACCCCTTACTCCTTACTCCTCACCCCTTACTCCTCACCCCTTACTCCTCACCCCTTACTCCTTATTCCTCACCCCTTACTCCTCACCCCTTACTCCTTACTCCTCACCCCTTACTCCTCACCCCTTAATCCTTACTCCTTACTCCTCACTCCTCACCCCTCACCCCTTACTCCTCACCCCTTACTCCTTATTCCTCACCCCTTACTCCTTACTCCTCACTCCTCACCCCTTACTCCTCACCCCTTACTCCTCACCCCTTACTCCTTACTCCTCACCCCTTATTCCTCACCCCTTACTCCTTACTCCTCACCCCTTACTCCTCACCCCTTACTCCTTACTCCTCACCCCTTACTCCTTATTCCTCACCCCTTACTCCTCACCCCTCACTCCTCACCCCTTACTCCTCACCCCTCACCCCTTATTCCTTACTCCTCACCCCTTACTCCTCACCCCTTACTCCTCACCCCTTACTCCTTACTCCTCACCCCTTATTCCTCACCCCTTACTCCTTACTCCTTACTCGTCACCCCTTACTCCTCACCCCTTACTCCTTACTCCTCACACCTTACTCCTTACTCCTCACCCCTTACTCCTCACCCCTCACACCTTACTCCTTACTCCTCACTCCTCATCACTCAGTCCTCACTGCTCATCTCTCACTCCTCACTGCTCATCTCTCACTCCTCACTGCTCATCTCTCACACCTCACTCCTCATCTCTCACTCCTCATCTCTCACTCCTTACTCCTCACCCCTTACTCCTTACTCCTCACCCCTTACTCCTCACCCCTTACTCCTTACTCCTCACCCCTTACTCCTTACTCCTCACCCCTTACTCCTCACCCCTTACTCCTTACTCCTTACTCCTCACCCCTTACTCCTCACCCCTTACTCCTTACTCCTCACCCCTTACTCCTCACCCCTTACTCCTCACCCCTTACTCCTCACCCCTTACTCCTCACTCCTCACCCCTTACTCCTTACTCCTCACCCCTTACTCCTTACTCCTCAACCCTTACTCCTCACCCCTCACCCCTTACTCCTCACCCCTTACTCCTTACTCCTCACCCCTTACTCCTCACCCCTTACTCCTTACTCCTTACTCCTCACCCCTTACTCCTCACCCCTTACTCCTCACCCCTTACTCCTTACTCCTCACCCCTTACTCCTTATTCCTCACCCCTTACTCCTCACCCCTTACTCCTTACTCCTCACCCCTTACTCCTCACCCCTTAATCCTTACTCCTCACTCCTCACCCCTCACCCCTTACTCCTCACCCCTTACCCCTTAATCCTTACTCCTTACTCCTCACTCCTCACCCCTCACCCCTTACTCCTCACCCCTTACTCCTTATTCCTCACCCCTTACTCCTTACTCCTCACTCCTCACACCTTACTCCTCACCCCTTACTCCTCACCCCTTACTCCTCACCCCTTACTCCTTACTCCTCACCCCTTATTCCTCACCCCTTACTCCTTACTCCTCACCCCTTACTCCTCACCCCTTACTCCTTATTCCTCACCCCTTACTCCTTACTCCTCACTCCTCACCCCTTACTCCTCACCCCTTACTCCTTACTCCTCACCCCTTATTCCTCACCCCTTACTCCTTACTCCTCACCCCTTACTCCTCACCCCTTACTCCTTACTCCTTACTCGTCACCCCTTACTCCTCACCCATTACTCCTTACTCCTCACACCTTACTCCTTACTCCTCACCCCTTACTCCTCACCCCTCACACCTTACTCCTTACTCCTCACTCCTCATCACTCAGTCCTCACTGCTCATCTCTCACTCCTCACTGCTCATCTCTCACTCCTCACTGCTCATCTCTCACACCTCACTCCTCATCTCTCACTCCTTACTCCTCACCCCTTACTCCTTACTCCTCACCCCTTACTCCTTACTCCTTACTCCTCACCCCTTACTCCTTACTCCTCACCCCTTACTCCTCACCCCTTACTCCTTACTCCTCACCCCTTACTCCTCACCCCTTACTCCTCACTCCTCACCCCTTACTCCTTACTCCTCACCCCTTACTCCTCACCCCTTAATCCTTACTCCTCACTCCTCACCCCTCACCCCTTACTCCTCACCCCTTACTCCTTACTCCTCACCCCTTACTCCTTACTCCTCACCCCTTACTCCTCACTCCTCACCCCTTACTCCTTACTCCTCACTCCTCACCCCTTACTCCTTACTCCTCAACCCTTACTCCTCACCCCTCACCCCTTATTCCTCACTCCTTGCTCCTTACTCCTCACCCCTTACTCCTCACCCCTTACTCCTTACTCCTTACTCCTCACCCCTTACTCCTCACCCCTTACTCCTTACTCCTCACCCCTTACTCCTCACCCCTTACTCCTCACCCCTTACTCCTTACTCCTTACTCCTCACCCCTTACTCCTTATTCCTCACCCCTTACTCCTCACCCCTTACTCCTTACCCCTTAATCCTTACTCCTTACTCCTCACTCCTCACCCCTCACCCCTTACTCCTCACCCCTTACTCCTTATTCCTCACCCCTTACTCCTTACTCCTCACTCCTCACACCTTACTCCTCACCCCTTACTCCTCACCCCTTACTCCTTACTCCTCACCCCTTATTCCTCACCCCTTACTCCTTACTCCTCACCCCTTACTCCTTACTCCTTACTCCTTACTCCTCACCCCTTACTCCTCACCCCTTACTCCTTACTCCTCACCCCTTACTCCTTATTCCTCACCCCTTACTCCTCACCCCTTACTCCTCACTCCTCACCTCTCACTCCTCACCCCTTACTCCTCACCCCTCACCCCTTATTCCTTACTCCTCACCCCTTACTCCTCACCCCTTACTCCTTATTCCTCACCCCTTACTCCTCACCCCTTACTCCTCACTCCTCACCTCTCACTCCTCACCCCTTACTCCTCACCCCTCACCCCTTATTCCTTACTCCTCACCCCTTACTCCTCACCCCTTACTCCTCACCCTTTACTCCTTACTCCTCACCCCTTATTCCTCACCCCTTACTCCTTACTCCTTACTCGTCACCCCTTACTCCTCACCCCTTACTCCTTACTCCTTACTCCTCACACCTTACTCCTTACTCCTCACCCCTTACTCCTCACCCCTCACACCTTACTCCTTACTCCTCACTCCTCATCACTCAGTCCTCACTGCTCATCTCTCACTCCTCACTGCTCATCTCTCACTCCTCACTGCTCATCTCTCACACCTCACTCCTCATCTCTCACTCCTCATCTCTCACTCCTTACTCCTCACCCCTTACTCCTTACTCCTCACCCCTTACTCCTCACCCCTTACTCCTTACTCCTTACTCCTCACCCCTTACTCCTTACTCCTCACCCCTTACTCCTCACCCCTTACTCCTTACTCCTTACTCCTCACCCCTTACTCCTCACCCCTTACTCCTTACTCCTCACCCCTTACTCCTCACCCCTTACTCCTCACCCCTTACTCCTTACTCCTCACCCCTTATTCCTCACCCCTTACCCCTTATTCCTCACCCCTTATTCCTCACCCCTTACTCCTTACTCCTCACCCCTTACTCCTCACCCCTCACACCTTACTCCTTACTCCTCACTCCTCATCTCTCAGTCCTCACTGCTCATCTCTCACTCCTCACTGCTCATCTCTCACACCTCACTCCTCATCTCTCACTCCTCATCTCTCACTCCTTACTCCTCACCCCTTACTCCTCACCCCTTACTCCTCACTCCTCACCCCTTACTCCTTACTCCTCACCCCTTACTCCTCACCCCTTACTCCTTACTCCTCACCCCTTAATCCTTACTCCTTACTCCTCACTCCTCACCCCTTACTCCTCACCCCTTACTCCTTACTCCTCACCCCTTACTCCTTATTCCTCACCCCTTACTCCTCACCCCTTACTCCTCACCCCTTACTCCTCACCCCTTACTCCTTACTCCTCACCCCTTACTCCTCACCCCTCACTCCTTACTCCTCACTCCTCATCTCTCACACCTCACTCCTCATCTCTCACGCCTCACTCCTCATCTCTCACTCCTCACTCCTTACTCCTCATCTCTCACTCCTCATTCCTTACTCCTTACTCCTCACTCCTCACTATTTACTCTTCACTCCTCATCTCTCACTCCTCACTCATTTCTTACTCCTCATCTCTCACTCCTCACTCCTTACTCCTTACTCCTCAGTCCTCACTCCTTACTCCTCACTCCTCACTCCTTACTCTTCATTCCTCATCTCTCAGTCCTCACTCCTTACTCCTCATTTCTTACTCCTCACTCCTCATTTCTTACTCCTCATCTCTCAGTCCTCACTCCTTACTCCTCACTCCTCACACCTTACTCTTCACTCCTCATCTCTCAGTCCTCACTCCTTACTCCTCACCCTCACTCCTTACTCTTCACTCCTCATCTCTCGGTCCTCACTCCTTACTCCTCACCCCTCACTCCTTACTCTTCACTCCTCATCTCTCAGTCCTCACTCCTTACTCCTCATTTCTTACTCCTCATCTCTCACTCCTCACTCCTTACTCCTCACTCCTCATCTCTCACTCCTCATCTCTCACTCCTCATTCCTCACTCCTTACTCTTCAGTCCTCATCTCTCACTCCTCACTCCTTACTCCTCACTCCTCATCTCTCACTCCTCATTCCTCACTCCTTACTCCTCACTCCTCACTCCTTACTCTTCACTCCTCATCTCTCAGTCCTCACTCCTCACTCCTCACCCCTCACTTCTTACTTCTTGTTCCTTGAGAACACACAATGACCTATCTCTCTCTCTCTGTATCTCTCCCTCTGCCTCTCTCAGTTCATTATGGTAATGATGATGACTCGACTGTGTGCTGACGATGCGGCTGCTCAATTAGACTTAATGGACTTAATCATCACTCTCACACTGAGTGTCTAACACACACACACAAACTAATAGGCGTAGTTGTAGTGAGTAGCATGTTACGCAGTCTATGACACACCTCGCACCTGGGCCACGCCCTCTTGGAAGTAAGTAACAGATGTAAGGTGTGACTTCAGGATGGAGGAAGTGTAGTTTTATACAGAGAAACAGAAACGCATTTTATTTTTACATTTCATCTCTCTCTCATTTATGTCTTTCTCATACACATCAATTTCTTGCTCTTGTTCTTTACCTTTATCTGTCTTCGTCCGCTCTTTTCTCTCCTTTCATTATTCTGTCTCTCTTTCTCTCAATCTCCCTCTTCACCTCCACCCACTGATCTCTCCTTTCTTCTTCCATTCCTCTTGCTCATTCTTCTTTTTTCCGTCATGGGGGTAAATATTCCGCAGCCACATGACTAAGATTAGATGACGAAGAGTGTGTGTGTGTGTGTGTGTGTGTGTGTGTGTGTGTGTGTGTGTGTTGTCACTCATCCATTTCTCCTCTTTCCTGATTGGATGGTTTCCAGTCTGCACCAGGCTCTTTTCTCAATGAAGAGCTCAGAGTGTGTGATTTACGCGTTGCAACGTAAGCAGAGTTCGTACACGGACACACACACACACACACACACACACACACACACACTGGGCAGTAGCCTCTCTCTTGCTCTCTCTCTCTCTCTCTCTCTCTCTCTCTCTCTCTCTGGCGCAGGGAAGCGTGACTCAGTGGACGTATTGATTATGAAATGCATAAAAGCAGATTTATATAGGAGAGAGAGAGAAAGAGAGAGACAGGGAGAGAGGGAATGAGGCAGGGAAAGAGAGTGAGACAGAAAGAGAGAGTTAAGTAGTCACTTTATCACTGTCTCATTTGCTTCTGCCTCCTGTCCTATTTAACACACACACACACACAATACACCACTAGGACAATGAACACCAGCTCCGATGTTAGGGCCTTCCTCAGTGGTCCATTTCACTTCCAACCTTTTTTTTGGTCTAGAAACGAGAAATGCGGAATCTTCAGTAAAATCCAGAACAACCCATAAATACATGTATCTGGACTTCGGTGGGCGATTAGGTGTGGTCTCGAACAGCTTCCACTTTCCTGTGGTTTTAGAAGCCAACAGCTGACCCAACCCAGACTAGTGTGCTTTCATCCCAGTCAATAAAATCCCTCATGGTGTCTGCAACATCTCCTACAGTTAGAACAGATGTTTTGCCATACCCTTTGGTGTGTCCCTGATCCAGTGTGGGAACATAAAACAGTGTTCTAAAGTAATCACAGAACCTCATCAATCCATTCAGCTTTGACACAGTGATGACAGAAGACCCTTTGGAGACTTCTCATTTCATCATTTAAGGAACCTCCTTTTTGTTTGTCTGCTCTCAGATTTCACAGGTTCTTACTGAATCAGATCCTGGAAGTGTGCTGATGTTGTGGTGGGATCACACTGAATGAATAACGTCCCAGAACTGGGTCATTTGTTTTTTCAATTCCTGGCACTGGTACTGGAGAAGCTCAGATCTGAATTCCATTCCTTCCCAAGCTGACGTGTTGGAGCAGGAAGAGTTTCAGAAGATTCCCAGGATGTCGTAGGCAAATCCGACCATGTGAGGGTCTGCATCAGCACACATTCCAGTGCATGCTAGGCTTGTATGGTGCTGCTGTTGTGCTGCACATGTTCACACAGTGGTGTCCTCCTGACAGGACGGACCAAGAATAGCAGTTTGAATGAGGTTTAAGGCTCTAAGATTCCTCAAGAAACGTGATTTTCATGTAAACAAGTAAGAATTCCCAAACAGATGTGTTCACAGTGATAATGAGTTTTTATTGGTCGCATATATAGTAGAGCACAGTGAAATTGTTTTCTTTGCATACCCCAGCCTGTCAGGAAGTTGGGGTCAGAGCGCATTGTCAGCCATGATACGGCACCCCTGGAGCAGAGAGGGTTAAGGGCCTTGCTCAAGGGCCCAACAGTGGCAGCTTGGCAGTGCTGGGGCTTGAACCCCCGACCTTCTGATCAGTAACCCAGAGACTTAACCGCTAAGCCACCACTGCCACCTGATCATCTGATTTAACCGGTTTATCAGTCTATGTATTTAATGTCCAACTGAAGGTTGGTCAAAGTGTTTTCTACTCATTTCTGCCACATTATGAGTGGCTCACAAAAGTTCCTGTATTAACTCTGTGGCACTGTGTGTGTGTGTGTGGAGGGTCAAAGATGAAGAGGACTGTAGTGGTTTAATGGGAAATATCTCCATCTGATCTGTTGCTCTAGAAATGTAAAGTGAGGTGTCTCTACTACTTTATACAGTAGAGCCAAACAGAAGAGGAGATGTTTGACCAGAGGAAGGTGAGAGAAGGGAGAGTACGATCTTCATGCAATGCTAATGTGTCAAATATGTTCTTTTACCAGATCCTGTGTCTGACGGACACCTTAAGGATTGAAAGTAGCAGTGGGATTCAGCAGGAGCTTCCAGGTCATGTTCTCTGGCAGGTAGCGGGTCACTGAGAGAAGTGGTAGACATCTGAAATACTGAACAGAACCCTTGATGTTTAAGAGTAACAGAGTGATGGATTCCTCACAGTGGCCGGGTAATACAGGACGCTGGTCCGTGTGTCTGGAGGAACGGCTTCGTGCTGATGACCTCTAAAGTGACATCTTTGGAATTCTGTGTGTGTATGTGTGTATAAATGTGTGTGTGTGTGTGTGTGAAAATAAATATATATATATATATATATATTTGTGTGTGTGTGTGCGTGTGTGTGTGGCAGTGATGGGTGAGGATTCGTTTGTTACATTTTAGTAAAATCATCTGCAGCATGCAGCTGCTGAAATAAGCAGAACTAGTTTCCTCACCTGGTCTACTACACACACACACACACACACACACACACACACACACACACATACATACATACATACACACACACTCTCTCGCAGTCGAGTGTATATGTTGTGTATGTGTGTGTGGAATCGAGGACGTTCAGTTTTAGCTCCACCTGCTCCAGAAACAACAGCAAAACAGGCCATCTGCCTTTCTGTATTTCTCTTCCTCTCTGTCTCTCTGACTTTCACTCCATCTGTCTCTCTCTCTCTGTCTCTCTCTCTGTCTCTCTCTCAGTCTCTCTCTCTCTCTCTCTCTCCTACACATTCTACATGTCTATTTCTTAAAATTAAAGCTTTCATTTTGTGTGTGTGTGTGTGCGTGTGTAACAAAACTCTTCACTTTGGATTATTAGAGACAGAAACAGCAGCACTGGTTCTGCTGGCACGGATGGAGGGATGAATTAAAAAGAGAGGCAGAAATGTAGAGAGAGAGTAATTAGCTGATTGGAGTTTTTTGGCTGGTACTGCTGTTTTCCCAAGAGATTGAGTGTGTAGTAATTGATGAGCTGATTGATCGGGTGAAGGGGGGGGGGCAGGATGAGAGAGAGAGAGAGAGACTGTATGCCCTGCTGCTCTCAGCTCTAATGGATCCAATGCTGGTGTAGAGTAAGCAGTCTACTGTGTAGAATCAGCACTTGCACACACACAAACACACACACACTCACACACGCAGACACACAAACACACACAAACACACACACTCACACACGCAGACACACAAACACACACACACTCACACACGCACACACAAACACACACAAACACACACACACTCACACACGCAGACACACAAACACACACACACACTCACACACACATTCACACACTCACACACGCAGACACACACACACACTCACATATGCAGAAAAAATGTGAAACAGCACTGCAACACATACCAACACCAACAAAGTGTTGTGCTGCACTGTTTGTAAACACAAAGGGTTGCGTCCAGCCTATGTTCCCTACTGTTTGGACATTTTACTGTCCTTTAATTTATCATGTAATTTTAAATGAGCTTATATAAATAAATAAATAAATAATTAAATAAATAAACAGTTTTCCTGCTCAGGCGCTGAACCATCAGTGCTGCTAGTTATTAACGAGGCGCCATGTGGAAATTCTCAGGTTTTCCCCAAATCAGTGTCGCTGTGGCGTGTAAAAAAATAAAATAAAATAAAAAAACAGTTAAAAGCTAACATTGCACAGGCACTGTCGTGGAGATTGTGCGATCAATCATCACATCACATCACACTCATCACTCTCTCACAGTTGAAGTCAATCAGACCTATGGTTCATAACTAGCTTTTTTTAGTTTTGGACAAATTTTCAATGTAGGGGAAAATCTATCATGGTGGATTTTATGGGCCCGATGGCTTTTTTGTTCCCCATGAGAAATAAGGCATGTATACCAATTTTCAGACATTTTGGACTGTGGGGTAGAGGGAAAATCACATAGATTTTGGACATGGCCTGTAGTGCCACCTCATGTGGCTCATGTGGGCCATTTGTGGTGTGGGAGATACTCGTGGCCTGTAGTATCAATTTACCAAATTTTGAGTTATTGGGCACTTTAGGGAGATAAGGAGAATATTAACAATAATATAGGTTTCCTCCTGATGGAGGAATCCTAATAATGATAATAATAAACATGATGAGGATGTGGGGGCACAGTGGCGTAGTGGTTAGCATGTTTGCCTCACCTCTATGGTTGGGGGTTCAATTCCTGCCTCTGCTCTGTGTGTGAGGAGTCTGCATGTTCTCCCCGTGCTTCAGGGGCTTCCTCTGGATACTCCGGTTTCCCTCAGTCCAAAGACGTGTTGTAGGCTTATCGGCATTTCCAAAACAATGGGGTGTCCCCCTGTCCAAGGTGTCCCCCGCATCGTGCCCCAAGCTACATGGAATAGGATCCATTTTTCCCGTGACCCTGTGTAGAATAAGCAGTACAGAAAATGGATGGATGATAATGATGCTTTTATTATTATTATTATTATTATTATTATTATTACTATGTCATCTGCTTCTGGTTCACTGAATGAACTGAAAGACAGAGAGAGAAATGAGTGCAGTGTCCATTGATCCCTCCCTCTCTCTCTCTGTCAGTCTGTTTCTCTTTCTGTGCTGAGTACTGCTGTTCCTGCAAAAACCCAATTCTGCTCGATTCATCACACAGACTCTCATTTAAGCACTAAGCACCCAGCCGTGTGTGTGTGTGTGTGTGTGTGTGTGTGTGAACAAGCGTTGATGAAGTTTTTGGAACACTGAGTGCTGATGTCACTGAGAAAGAGGGATAAAAAAGACACATAAACCCATGATTGAAGCATAGCCACCCCTCTGGCAACCCCTGTTAGCTGACTTTTTTTTTCGCTGCTTTTTAAAAAAAATGTATTTATATTTTTTATTACTTTTTTTTTTTTTTTTTACCAGTAAAGGTGTTGAAACTGAAACAGAAACATCCTCTGAAACTGAGCAGGAAAACAAGGTGTATAAATGTCTATATGAGCTCCAGTTTACGTGAACATGATCTGAGCAGAGCAGAAGGAAAGATAATGAACTCTACATGGCTCTGTAGCAGCTAAACGCATACAGTGATAGCTTAGCTGTGCCTCCCTTCGGCTAGCAACTCCAAACTAGCCTAGTCTCATGTTAGCCAAAAAGTTTCATCAGTCTGGTACCTGAGGTAAGTTTTTGTCCAGTTTTCATATTTATTTTAGCAATTAACTCTCACATGCAAGAAAAAAAAATGTATGGAACAGTCTATAACTCAGAGAGACAGAGAGAGAGAGAGAGCTGTGGGACAGCAGTTATGAAATATTAAGTAGCAGAGAGATGACAGAACACCATCTAGTCACAATATAGGACTCTGTGTGTGTGTGTGTGTGTGTGTGTGTGTGTGTGTGTGTGTGTGTGTTGTGCTTCATGCTAAGCGCAATCAAAAACACCATCTGCTGGTCTTAATATTTCTAAAGAGCACAGCAAGACGCACATACACACACACATAATATATATAATCACAGCACCCTTGATTAATATTGGCAGCCTTGGTAAAAATGAGTAAAGTTAAATATAGGTGTGCAACAATTATTGGCACCCATTTAGTCAATACTTTGTATTACCTCCCCTTTGCCAAGATAACAGCTCTGAGTCTCCTCCTGTAATGCCTGATGAGGTTGGAGAATACATGGCAAGGGCTCTGAGACCATTCCTCCATACAGAATCTCTCCAGATCCTTCAAATTTAGAGGTCCACGCTGGTGGACTCTCCTCTTCACAGTATTTCTATGGGTTTCAGGTCAGGGGACTGGGATGGCCATGGCAGGACCTTGATTTTGTGGTCAGTAAACCATTTTTGTGTTGATTTTGATGTGATTTTGGATCATTGTCCTGCTGGAAGATCCAACCACGGCCCATTTGAAGCTTTCTGGCAGTCAGGTTTTCATGATATTTGATATAGTTCATGATGCCATGTATCCTAACAAAATGTCCAGGTCCTCTGGCAGAAAAACAGCCCCAAAACATTAAAGAGCCCCCACCATATTTAACTGTGGGCATGAGGTACTTTTCCATATGGCTGTGAAGCTCAACAACCTTTTGCCGCACATCACAGCTCTACTCCTTGGTCTTACCCATTATTATGAATGACTAAGGGAATTTGGCCTATGTGCTAACTCATATTTATACCCCTGTGAAACAGGAAGTCATTGTT
This sequence comes from Ictalurus furcatus, assembly GCF_023375685.1. Taxonomy (NCBI): domain Eukaryota; kingdom Metazoa; phylum Chordata; class Actinopteri; order Siluriformes; family Ictaluridae; genus Ictalurus; species Ictalurus furcatus. The sequence continues at coordinate 5,291,989 of NC_071281.1, forward strand.
GAAGAAGTTTCTGTCCTAGTCACTCAGGTGTACTCAGATTTTTTTTAAATATCAATGGGAATATAATTTTTCTCATATGAATTCATAGGGGTGCCATATATTGTTGCACACCTATATTTAACAAAGATTTCTTTGGCAATAAAATATCAAAGGGTTAAACAATAAAGACAATTCACAGCCTTCTTTGCATATTTATGAGCAGATGGAAATTTGGAAATTGTTGGCTTTTTTCGACATATTTGGCAAACATTTGATCATCTTTGAAACAGTGCTTATTAATAAAGTTTATATACTTGAACAAAACCACAAGGAAAATTAAATTTTTCAGTCATTTATTCAACAGAAATATCAATAGATGTGATATTCTTCTGTGGAAAAGTAAGTACACCCTTGGCCTCAGAACCTAGTATTGCCCCCTTTAGCAGAAATAACATATTGTAGGCGTTTTGCATAATTGTCCACCAGGTTAGCTGGAATTTTTGACCACTCTTCCATGCAATATTCTTTCAGTTGTAAGATGTTTGAGGGTTTTCTTGCATGTACTGCCCGTTTTACATCCCCCCACAACATTGCAATGGGATTCAAATCCGGGCTTTGACTAAGTCGTTCCATAACCCACCATTTCTTCTTTTTGAGTCATTCCTTGGTGGATTTGCTGGTGTGCTTAGGATCATTACCCTGTAGAAAGGTCCACTTTCAGTTCAACTTCACCTTTTGGACAGATGGCCTCACGTTATCTTCAAGCGCTCTTTGATATGATGCAGAATTCATAGTTGAATTAATGAATGCATGCTGTCCAGTCCTTGCTGCAGCAAAGCAACCCCAAACCATAACATTTCCACCACCGTGTTTCACAGTTGGTTTGAGGTGCTTCTCATGAAAAGCTGTCTTTGGTCTGCGCCAAACAAGTCTATCTTTGATTCGTCTGTCCAGAGCACATTATTCCAAAGGTCTTTGTCTATATGCTCATCGGCAAACTGTAGTCCTGCGAAGGCTTTTTTCTGGCACGCCTCCCATGCAAGTCAAATTTGTGCAATCTCTTTCTGATTGTAGAAGCATGCACTTTGACACGAACAGCTGCAAGACTTACTGGCAGATACTGTGATGAAATTTTGGGGTTCTTGGAGACTTTGCATCAGATGGTCTGCTCTTGGGCTGAATTTGCTGGGACGGCTGGTCCTGGAAATCTGTGCCATTTGTAGATGATTTCCCTTACAGTGGAATGATGTATTTCAAATAATTTGGAGATCTTTTTAAATCCCTTCCCAGACTTATAGGCATCAACAACCTTTTTTGCTTGTCCAAATATGTTTAATAAAAAAAAAAAGCGCCAACAATTTCCACGGGGTGTACTTGTTTTTTCACATGACTATATATAAATATAGAGTGAGAATATGTGTGTTGTTTCCTCAGAGACCAGCAGTGCTGCTTTCTTCTCTCTCGTGTTGTCACTCTCTGTGTTAGCAAGGAGAGTAATTTAAGTAAAAAGGCAGGTGTGTGTGTGTGTGTGTGTGTGTGTGTGGGTGTGTGTGTGGGTGTGTGGAGGCGGGAAGTACTGGGTGCTTCCTTCAGGGCTGCCATGTGAATGCTCCCTGAATAACAATGATGTACAAACACACACACTTACAGTCGGTTCTAATACACAAGTCTCTCTCGTTGACATTGAGATAGGATATCATGTCCAGTAATGTGTGTGTGTGTGTGTGCTCTTCTGGCCATTTTCCCGCCACTCACCCCTCCACCTCTTCTTTATTGGGAACACTCCCTTTTCTGACATCATCACTACGATGCTGTGCTTCTGGAATGAACACACACACACACACACCAGAATTTAATCTGACTCACCAGAATCTGCCCAATCTGGCAACCCTGCATCTTGCTGCCAGCTGTGAGATGTTTACTGAACAGAGTGAGACAGACGTTTAACACAGTAAGAACACTAGTATTGTGTGAAATGTGTTTAATTCTTAGTTTAATTGGAATAAATAATGTTTGTGTGAGTATGGTTAACCCTAACCGTAACCCTAAACTCTACAGTGAACTGGTTAAAACTAACACACCAGTGCCTTTATACCAGTCTGGAAACCCGCATCTGGAACTCACATATGGAGTGTGTTACTGGATCTAAAGCTCTTCAGGTATAATTGGGTTACAGTGTGGAGATGTTTCAGACCGAACTGGGCGGGTTTTAAACCGGAAACAGTCACATCAATCTGGCAACCCGACCGAGTGTGTGGAGAAGAGCATCACTGTGAGGTTCCGGATTCTGTGGATTTTTAGCTGATCAGTTACCAAACTCTTCATCATCCTCTTCTTCTTATACTATTCGGTGATATTTCCCCGAAGCGCGAGCCACATCACGGAAGGGAAAACAGCTCAGGGTTTTTAAGGAGGGGTGTGTGTGAGTGAGTGAGTGAGTGTGTGTGTGTGTGTGTGTGTGTGTGTGTGAGAGAGAGAGAGAGAGAGAGAGAGAGAGAGAAAGAGAGAGAGAGAGATAGATATGCATGCGTTGAGGAAGAGGAGGGGTGTTCCTGTAGCTCGGTTCCTTGGTTCCTCTGCGCGCTCCTGACTCGAGCTCGCGCCACAAACCCCACGCGCTCATGATGTGAAGCGATGCGGATTATTTTCCGCCTTTTTTCTCTCTGGCTCTGTGGCGCGAGAGAAAATATATAACAAGAGCATCACAATCTGACTTCGGTGCGGTTTTTATTTTTTATTACTATTATTTCCCCCTTTCCTGTTCCCGAGCGCGCGCCCGCACCACCCATCGCCATTAGGAGAAACGGAGTGGAGGGGAAAAAAAGCGTAATTTCCTGAGCGCACGCTGTGGTGAATGAGCTCCATCCGGTACCGGAGAGTTTGGACTTGGATATCCACATCATCATCATCATCATCTTCGTCATCCTCCTCCTCCTTTTTCTCCTCATCAGCCGCTGCGGATGTTACAGAATTAAATAAATTATTGCCGGTGTTTTCCGCCCTGTTCTGCGCTCAGTGCGCTCGCGCTCGCTGGGAGGGAGACTCGGTGACTCGGTGACTCGGTGTTCGGTATCGCGATGCTGAGAGGGGCGGTATCTCCACGGCTCGGGGTGCGCGGAGGTTCAGGAGCGAGCAGCTGAGTGATGAGGATAAGGACACAGCGCTGTGGAGGAGGAAGAAGATAAGCAGCAGCAGCGTTTCACGGGTTCGTGCTTTTCTTCATTTTTGTTTTATAGCGCGAGACAGGACGGCTTCCCGTAACTGTAGCGGTGTGCACGCGAACTCTTCCCTTTGATATTTGATCGCGGTGTTATGTGATGCGCGCGCAGCTCGCTGAAATTATTTTCCCCCCCGTTTTATTTGCCTTGTGTCCGTGAGTGCGGAGGTGTGGGGTTCCCGCATCTCCGTACCGGCGCTGTTTGCTTGTGTGTTTATTTGTGTGTGTGTGTGTGTGTGTGTGCAGGATGGCGCGGTTCGGAGAGCCCGGAGTGCCCGGTGGGGGCTCGGTGGCCCGGGGCGGAAGCAGGCAGGGAACTCAGCGCGTGTACAAGCAGTCAATGGCGCAGAGAGCGCGCACCATGGCGCTGTATAACCCCATCCCCGTGCGCCAAAACTGTCTCACCGTCAACCGCTCTCTCTTCCTGTTCAGCGAGGACAACGTGGTCCGGAAGTATGCCAAGAAGATCACAGAGTGGCCATATCCTTCAGAAACCGTGTGTGTGTGCGCGCGCGCGTGCGTTAAGTAGTAGTGAGTCAGAGAACTTGTGTTATCTCGCATTTGTGCCTTCTCTCATTAACAGCTTTAATTACTATACAGAGGAGTGTGTGTGTGAGAGAGAGAACTTTGTGAACACAAAATGATTTTGAAATCTTGTAGGGACCTTATTGCAAAGGTTCTGGAAACATTAATGGTTCCTGAAAGAACTTTAATTTTTATTAAGACCCTCTACTGGAACCAGCATCATTCATGCTATTATTATTATTATTATTATTATTATTATTATTATTATTAGTGTGTTTAAGCCACATGTGATGTGATGGAGGTCTGAAGCCAGGGTGCTGTGTGGATGTGTGAGGGCTCCTGCTGGTCTGAGTTGGGGTGTGTGTGTGTGTGTGTCTGTGTGTGTGTGTGGTTGCTGATGTCAGCACGTGAGTCCCTAGCAGAGCTTTCAGAGTTGAGTGGAGTGGAGGAGGCTAGAGAGATGAGAAGGAGATATAGAACAAGTGCAGTGTTACTGCTAATCTGAGATATTATTATTATTATTATTATTATTATTATTACTATTATTAGTGATGATGATAATTTCTCAGTGGAGAATGAACTGACTCCAGATCAGCAGTGTTAATGTATATAATGAATGAGGCATTATGAAGGAAACATAATGCCTTAATAAACAGACACTAACACTGATCCCAGATCAGCACTTCAGGTGTATGTGTAATTAGTTTCCTCTGTCGTGGTTTTAGAAGTTATTAAATATCAGAAACTGATTCCAGATCAGTGTTTTAGACAATGTAAATGTCATAGTTATAACTTTTTTGAACCTTGTTACAAAATATTTGGAGCTAAAAATCCTTTAAAATCTTTAGTCTCACTTCAGTTCAGTTCAGTATAATTCAATTCAGTTCAGTATAATTCAGTTCAGTACAGTATAGTTGAGTTCAGTACAGTTGCGCTATCTCAGCTCGTTCATGTCTGCTTCAAACTGATATCACTAGCGTATCTGATCTGATCTGATCTGATCTGTGAGAGCCAGCATGTTGACAGTATAATACTATCCCAGGGTTCTGTGTGCTGTTTGGTTCTGTGTTGTTTAGTTTTACACTTAATTTGATGTTAATTTAATTCAGTTCAGCTGGTAAAGAGACTTTAACTGAAGCTTCTGAACTGAATCCAGTGAGAGGAAAGACAGGTACTGAGTGTTCAGGAAGCCAATCAGACAGAACCACACTGACACCTTCTGATTAATGCTGCGTTCCATCAGAACGTTTATTCTGTAATATACATCTATTTCTCTACACGGTTCTCTTACTCTGTCTGTCTGAGACCATCTGTTCCTCACTCTGTTCCTCGCTCTGCTCTCTGTGTGCTGTCGCTGTCCTGCGGTTCTGTTGGACACGACGCTCACGTTTCTATCAGTTACTTCACTGCGGTTCTGCCAGATTTCCTGACTGGGGTTCTGCCAGATTATTGTAGAATATTTGGAGTTTTCATTTCTGGTTCTGTTGGATTTTATGGTTGTGGTTCTGTTGGAACTGCTTTTTGAGAAAGAAGAGCCGAGGCGGGGTTTATGACAGGGAGGAGTTTAGTACAGGAAGAGGGGTTTATTACAGGAGAAGGAGTTTATTACACCTGTCCTTACTTATAGTACACCTGGTGTAATTATCATACAGTGTGTGTGTTACAGGTGTGTTAGTCACAGTTCCGTCCTCACACTCCTCACATTCAGGATTTATTACACTGACTAAACCTCAGTTTGTGTGTCTATTCTTCATTTAAATACATTTGCATAGAATTTGAATGTAGATTAATTAATGTGTATATAATACTGACTGGAGACACACACACGCAGACACACACGGAGTGAATTGCCATTGTGTGTGTGTGTTGGGGGGGGGGCAGTGAAACACACTTATGGCAGCTAAAACAGTGGCACCTGTTTGTAGGATTATTGTCCACAGGAATCCCCCCCCCCCCCCACACACATACACTCACCACCATGTGGGATATTTATGCTTCAGTGTGCAATTATATGGAATGTATTCATTCTCTCTCTCTCTCTCTCTCTCTCTCTCTTTCACACACACACACACAGACAGAGATATATATACTGATCCCTGTAGACCAATGAACTGTGTGGGGGGGGGTTATAGATCACTATTGATCCTGGATTTGAATGTCTGTTGTTGGTTACCATGGTAACCCCACGGGCCTAGATAGAAAACAGTCACCCTGCTCAAGAAACACACACACAGAGCTGGTATGAGTCTATTCTTTGCAACGCTGCATCTGATTGGCTGATTGAATAATTAGTTGAATGAGCAGTTTCTTGAAAACCTATCAAAGATTGTAAGACTGTGTGTGTGGTCTGTGGTCTGCGTGTGTCTGTGTCTGTGGGTGTGTTTCTGTATAAATAGGACAGGCCTGTGGTGGCTGCTGCACTTCTGCATAGAAAAATGGCATATCAGTAATGGCATGCTCTTAATTACTGTTCTCCTTTAAACCAGAGCACACACACACACGCACGCACACATGACCTGATTTAATGGAAGTTGGGGAATTCTCCTATAGTGTTAATTAACATTGTGTGTATGAACATGCGTGTGTGTGTTACTGATGCAATTCTCAGTGCAGGTACAGTCATGTGAAAAAGAAAGTACACCCTCCTTCAGTTCTGTGTTTTTATATATCAGGGCCTAAATAGCAGTTGTGTGGTCCTCACCATTCAGAAAGCAGGTGGGATAAAATAACGTTTCCTACTTCCACAGTCAATAAGAGAGAAATTAGCAGCAGGTGTTACTAATGAAGAAGAACTTTTGGCATTTTGGTGTTTTGTAGCACTCAGGTGTATGTCTACATCATGCCAAGAAGAAAGGACATCAGCCATGACTCCAGAGAAGCAACTGTTGCTCAGCAATCTGGGAAGGGTTATAATGCCATCTCCAAACAGTATGAAATTCAATATTCTACAGTAAGAAGGATTATTTACAAATGGAAATATAAAGAAAAACACAATGGCTAAATCATGTGACTTACAGGCCTGTTAAACACCTGAAGGGTTGCTAGGAAAAAGGTTTGTAAAAAGGTATGAGGTTTGTAAAACTGCATCTGAATAATCCACAGATGTTCTGGAACAGTGTCCTATGGACTGATGAGTCCAAGGTGGAGATGTTTGGTGATCACGCACAGCACTTTAGTGAAAACCAAACACCATAAACACCGCATACCATCTGTGAGGCATGGTGGAGGGGGATGATTTGGTCTTGTTTTGCAACCACAGGACCTGGAAAAGTGCAGTCATTGAAACAACGATGATCTCCACTTTAGTATCAGAATATTCTTGAGACAAATGTGAGGCCATCTGTCCAGCAGCTTAATCTGGGCTGAAATTGTGTCATGCAACAGGGCGATGATCCCAAACACACCAGCAAATCAAAATCTGGATGGCTAAAGAAGAAAAATGAAGATGTTGGAAAGACTAAGTCAAAGTCCAGACCTCAACCCCATTGAGATGCTGTGATGGGATCTGAAGAGAGCTGAGTATAAACTAATGTCCTCAAACATCAATGAACTGTAAAGAAGAGTGGACCAACATTTCTCCAAAATGATGAGATGGACTGATAATCTCCCACAGGAAAAACAAGTTAAAGATAGTTCTAAATGTTACTGGATTATAGGGTGTACTTATTTTTCCCACCTGGTTTCTGAATGTTGGTTTACTTTTTGGGAAAAATGACTACATATTGAAATCTGTTGTGTTTGTTGTCACCTGAGGTTATTTGCTTGTATATCGAAGTTGATGAAAACACAATTGTTATTTAGGCCCTGATAAATCAAAACACAGGATTGAAGAAGGGTGTACTTTCTTTTTTGTCCTGAGGTATCAAATCTTCTCTTTCCCCACAGCTTCACTCATATATATATATATATATATATATATATATATATATATATATATATATATATATATATATATATATATATATATACTACACTATACTACACTACACACACTACACAATATATACACACAATATACTGCTTTGTGTGTGTGTGTGTGTGTGTGTGTGTGTGTGTGTGTGTGTGTGTGCGTGCGTGCATGCTTCTGCTTCCATTCAGCTTCATTATTCACTCAGGTTAAGAATAAACACTACTTTTTAGAGAGAGAGAGAGAGAGAGAGGGAGAGATGGATGTATTGAGGTTGAGAAAAGGAGGGGAGAGGCACAGATACAGGAATAGGGATATGGAGAAGGTCAGCAACATGAAAGGAGTTGGAGAAAAAAAAGAAGTGTTGTAGGCTGAAAGAAACTGTTTCTGTTTTAACAACACACCTCAATCATTATCTTCATCATTATCTTCATCATCACCACCATCATCATCATCATCAACCTCATCATCATCACCTTGAACATCATAAATATCATCTTCATCCATCACCTTGAACATCATAATCATCATCTTCACTATCATCTTCAGCTAGCATGTCTTTAGATGCTTGATGAAAAGGTAGGTCTTTAGTTTTTATTTGAATGCAGCTGATGACTCCACTGTTTGGACAGACAGGGGAAGTTCATTCACCACCTCAGTGCAGGAATGAGAAGAGCCTTGATGCTGGTCTTCTTTGTACTCTAAGTGATGGTGGGTCCAGTCAAGTGGTGCTAGAGGCTCAGAGGAAGCTCAATGCAGTGCGGGGTGGGATAAGTGTTTTAAGGTATGTGGGCTCTGGTCTGGTCCTTTTTTGGTTTTGTAGGTGAGCATCAGTGTTTCAACTCTGATGCACAAGTAAGTCATTGAAGGAAGTGTAGCAGTGATTTGGAATGGGAAAACATGGGAAGTTTGAAAAGAAGTCATGCAGCTGCATTTTGGATCAGTTACAGGGGTCGGATGGTGTGCAGGAGCAGACCGACCAGGTGAGAGATGCAGTAGTCCAGTCTCAAAATGACCAGAGTCTGAACAAGCACCTGAGTGGCCTCAGTACAGAGAAATGTCCTCCTGATGAAACTTGTATGACTGAGTCAGGTTAGCGATGTGAGGAGAGAAGGCCAGTTGGTTGTCCAGAACTACGCAGAGGTTTTGTGCAGTGACAGATCGTGAGATCTGGGAGTTGTCTTGGGAGATGCATCTCCAGGGATGTATAGCAGGTCAGTGTTGCTGGGATTATGTTTCAGCTGATGAGCTGCCGTTGGTGGCGAGATATCTGCCAAACCTGCTGAGAACCGTGCAGGAACATGAGTGTCTGAGAGAGGAAAGGAGAGGATAAGTTGAGTGTCATCAGTATAGCAGTGGTATGAAAACATATGTGAGGATGTGCCATCATCAAGAGAGCGGGTATAGAGGATATGACCTCACTGAGAGACCTCACCTCCACCATGCTGTGACACTAAGCTCCACGACTCATGAGGTTGGACAGGAGTCATGTGACATGTCTCTGTATACAGGGAATTTATTCACTATTGAAAATGTGTAATACTGCTTTTGGATTTTTTTTTTTTGTGATTTTGATAATAACCTTCCGCAAATTATTATGGGAAATGTTTATAGCTATACTATATGGCCAAAAGTATGTGGACACCTGCTTCTCATAACTATGTGCTTCTTCCCCAAACTGTTTTGCCACAAAGTTGGAAGAACATGTATGTAGAACATTTGTATTCTGTAACTTTACAGTCCAAA
>NC_071281.1:5311362-5318862 GCF_023375685.1 Ictalurus furcatus
TTTCATTTTATCATGTGGAGCCATAGATGTGTTTGGATGTTGGTCAGATCAGAAGATAAATAAGCAAGGTGAGATTTCGGGTATGAACAATGCATTGGAGCCATTGTGGTCCATGGAGAACTGGTACCTTTATTGATCCAGATCCGTTCATCACGGTCCTCTTCTTCTTAGGAAAAGGGAGATTAGGGAGATCTGACTCCAGGGTTCTCCTCAGTCCTGCCAAAACCTTCTCAGGCCCATGGTGCAAAAGATCATTTACGAAGAGAACAATGCTAATATACTATGAGTAACTGTATTAAGTGGCACACCAGGATCATCAGAAACTGTGCTTCTTCTGAAAAATCTCCACTTTAAGAGGAATGATGTTTGGTCATGATCACTCATCTCCTCACTGGGATGTGAGTGGAAGCAATTCCTAGTAAAAAGAAATGGCAGGAAGTGTTCTTGTGAGCTTCTCGGTCGATGAGCAGATGTTCTGCAGGAAGAATCATTGATATGGATGTAGTGATGTTCAGTGATACATGTATGGGATGCTAGGTGAAGAGTGAACATTACAGCGTACATTAGCGCAATCTACTGCCAATGTTCTGTACCGAGTATTCAGTCGTGAGAGCAGAATGCAGTTGATGTCATCAATAAGTAATAAAAAGAGATGAATGGAGAAAACTGTGTGTTCTCTGGTGACGAGTTTCTTTATCTGCGGACCTGAGCAAGGTTTTTAGGAGGTTTAGGAGGACCGGACACTGACACGAGAGCATTGTCTTAATCTACAGCACTGATGGCTGCATGTACACTGTAGAAGAGCTTAGAGAATACGGAGAGAAGGCCAGAGAGGTCACAAACATGAGATGAAACACTGTGTGTGTGTTGGTCGTTTATCTTCCAGGCCTGCAGGTGGTGCTGAAGTCCATCATGAAGGCAATGATCCCTCTGCTGCAGATTGGTGTTCTGCTGTTTGTAGCAATCCTCATGTTCGCCATCATTGGCCTTGAATTCTACTGTGGAAAATTCCACAAAGCCTGTTATGACAATGTCACAAGTAAACACATACACAAACACACACACACACACACACACACTTAACACAAGTACAACAAAAAGAAACAAGTAGCTAGAAATGAAGCCAGAACATCTTTGTGTGTGTGTGTGTGTGTGTGTGTGTTTGTAGAAGAGCTTCTTGACGATCAGCTGTGTGGTGATGAGTTACCGGCACGTGTGTGTCCTCCTGGATCTGTGTGTAATGGCAAGTGGCTCGGACCAAATTACGGAATCACGCAGTTTGACAACATTCTGTTCGCCGTTCTCACTGTCTTCCAGTGTATCACCATGGAGGGCTGGACAGACATGCTTTATTATGTAACCACACACACACACAATAAATTAATCAATTATCAAATCGAATAAAACTTTTACTGTGTACCAATTATGTGTGTGTGTGTTTCTATAGAGTAACGATGCTTTAGGAAGCACCTGGAACTGGATGTACTACGTCCCGCTCATTATCATTGGCTCTTTCTTTATGCTGAACTTGGTGTTGGGTGTGCTGTCCGGGTAAGTATGTGTGTGTGTGTGTGTGTTTGTGTGTGTGTGTGTGTGTGTGTGTAAGAGAATGTGTGTAAAGATATTGTAAAGATATAATTTGGATAGACCGTTTGTGCATTTGTGAAGTTAGATCAGTCATAAAAATATAGTAACAAAATAACACAAAACCCCCAAAACCTGAGGACAAAAATCATGAATTGTCACCACAGCAATACAAATATTTACATGTGTGTGTCTGTGTGTGTCTGTGTGTGTCTGTGTGTGTCTGTGTGTGTCTGTGTGTGTGTCTGTGTGTGTGTGTCTGTGTGTGTGTGTGTCTGTGTGTCTGTTGGGGGGGTCCACAGTGAGTTTGCTAAAGAGAGGGAACGAGTTGAGAACCGCAGTGAGTTTCTGAAGTTGCGGAGACAGCAGCAGATCGAGAGAGAACTGAATGGATATCTAGAGTGGATCTGCAAAGCAGGTATATATTTATATACACACACACACACATACACACACACTAGGGATGTCACGGTACCAAAAATCTAGTAATCGGTACCAATACCACCAAAAGTACTCGATACCAAAGTCAATACCACGGTGTGGTTTAAAAAAAAAAAAAATTTTATATATATTTTTTTTTTATAAAATTAAAAACTCCTGGAGGATATCCTCCTCTGGCTGATACTGGCAAAAAAAAAGAGAGAGAGGGATATTTTAGTTATAAAACACTATCTGGCAATGACTAATAACAAGTGCTAAGTGCTAATAACAAGTGCTAAACGCGCGCACACACACTCACACACACTCACACACACACTCACACACACACCCCCCTTATACTCTGAATGCAGGCATTAGTTTAAATTCACTGATATGGTGGCAGGACAGAAAGAGTTATTAAAAGCATGAACAGGTGAATAATTATTAGTGACATGAGGCTACATTTATCTGACAGGACACGGGCTGAATGGCGATGCATGGTGTCCATTAGGAGGTAGTTTAGAACATCGCAATGCGTTAGCGTCGTTAACAAATAACTGGCTATCGCTAACTTTACACGGAGCGTAACGTTAGCTGGTTTCACGGCCACAAAGCCAGCTGCCGCAAACAAACATAATATAGGACCGTCTTTCAGGTGCTTCGGCAAATCCCAGGTGTTTCCTCGCTTTGTTTGAAATGAATGATAGCATCGGTTGCACACCGGAAACCAACGCTACCTTTCCTCTCAACAAGCTTTCCTTTCTCTGCCTCTCAACGAGTCGGGGCGGAGCCAAACTTGTCACCATTTTCTGTAATTTTTCCCCGTGTGCTTGTAGGCGTTCTTCTTCTTCACCACTTGTGGACCGACTAAAACACTTACGCGTATTTGCTGCTGTAGTTGCAACCTCGGTAACTTCATTAACAATGGTACCTACACTACTGCAGAAAAACAAGTACTGTCACGATTTAAGAATGTTGGTACCGATTTGATACCAAAGTATCAGTTCTCGTGACATCCCTAACACACACACACACACACATATAAATACACACACACATGAACATTATATATGCTATAAAAAAACATGCTGCTGCTAACAGTAACACTCTCTCTCTCTCTCTCTCTCTCTCTCTCTCTCTCTCTCTCTGTGTCTCTCTCTCTTTCTCTATGTCTCTCTCTCTCTTTCGATGTCTCTCTCTCTCTCTCTGTGTGTCTCTCTCTCTTTCTCTATGTCTCTCTCTCTCTCTCTCTTTCGCTGTCTCTCTCTCTCTGTCTATGTGTGTGTGTGTGTCTGTGTGTCTCTCTCTGTCTCTCTCTACAGAGGAAGTGATTCTGGCTGAAGATGACACTACTGCAGACCGTATGAATTTTATAATGCATATTAAATAACCAAGTTTTTGTATCAGTTTATGTAAAACCTTTTATATAACATTGAATGTGTGTGTGTGTGTGTGTGTGTATGTGTGTGTGTGTGTGTGTGTTCAGGCTCTCGCCGTAGACCCACTATTAAAAAGAGTAAAACTGACCTGCTGAACCCAGAGGGTGGACAGGATCACATGGGGGATGCAGTGGGTGAGAAACACACACCTTACACTGATACTAAAAAAAGGGATCTAAAGCACTGAGTGTGTAGCTCTACAGCGCCCTCTGCAGTTCTCACCTGGTATCAATTACATTCTGCTGCACACCTGGTTATCATAATAGAAGTGTGTGTGCAGTTGATTACAGTGTGTGTTAATGTTTGTGCGTGTGTGTGTATGTGTGTGTGTGTGTAGGTTTGAAAGCTGACAGCTCCAGTTTTAGCAAGAAAGAGCGGCGTTTCCGTATCCTTGTACGTAAGATGGTAAAAACTCAGGCGTTTTATTGGACCGTCCTCAGCCTTGTTGGTCTGAACACACTCTGTGTCGCCGTTGTCCACTACGACCAGACCGAACTGCTGTCCGACTTTCTGTGTAAGTGTGTGTGTGTGTGTGTGTGTGTGTGTGTGTGTGTGTGTACACCTGGTCAGGATGTGATCAGCTCTGATAATTGAGTGTTACAGGTTGTGGTTTCTCCTGATTGTGATTGGTGACCTCTGACCCCAGTCTATGCAGAGTTTATATTTCTGGGCCTCTTCATGATGGAGATGTTGATAAAGATGTACGGATTGGGGACGAGGCCGTACTTCCACTCCTCCTTCAACTGTTTCGACTGTGCAGTAAGTGTCCTCATATTCTACAGGGAGTATTCTGACCTACCTCTCTCTCTGTCTGTCTCTCTCTCTCCCTCTCTCTCTCTCTCTGTCTCTCTGCATGTGTCTCTCTCTCGCTCTGTGTGCTTCTGTATCCTTCTGAAATGCCACACTGAGGTTCTTTGAGGTGTTCTGTTGTCATGGAATTTGAATGAATGAATGTGTGTCTGTGCGTGCGTGCACGTGTGTGCGCATGTTAGGTGATCGTCGGCAGTATATTTGAGGTGATCTGGGCAGTGATAAAACCTGGCACTTCATTTGGGATCAGTGTACTGCGAGCTCTGAGACTACTCCGGATCTTCAAAGTTACAAAGTGAGTGTTCGAGTGTCAGTTCCCTTCAGTGCAGTGTGTTTAGCGTAGCGCGTTTAGCGTAGCGTGTTTAGCGCAGCATGTTTCACTCTCACTGTGTCTTTGTGAAAAACTTAACAGCTCGTAGAGGAAATTACAGAGTTCCTCTCTTTAGCTGGACATTCTAACTAAATCTGTACTACTTTTCTGCCTCTCTCTGCCTGTCTGTCTCTCTGCCTGTCTGTCGCTCTCTCAGGTACTGGGCGTCTCTGCGTAATCTGGTAGTGTCTCTGTTGAATTCAATGAAGTCCATCATCAGCCTTCTTTTCCTACTCTTCCTCTTCATCGTGGTGTTTGCTCTTCTGGGGATGCAGCTGTTTGGGGGACAGTCAGTACCACACACACAGACACACACACACACATACACACCCCGTCAGAGTGAGTAAGTCACAGGTAAATAGAGTGTAAAAACTCTCAAACATTTCCTTCTTTAAGTTCTGACACACTTCGTGTGATTCCTGTCTGAGCTTCTCTGCTGATCTGCATCCATTTCTAGGATCTCAGAGAATTTTTGATATTGGCCTTTAGTGCAACAGCTGATCAGGGTCAGGGGTGTGGTCAGGGTGTGGTTTTAAACCTGGACAGGAACTGAGGATCAGGACCCGGAGGACCCATGACTAGACTGATTAAATAAGCAGAGGTGGGAGATTATAAACATTCAGATGTGGGAGGGATCATCATGTTCATGATTTGTGCATATGCAGCTTGAGGGAAGAAGAACCAGAGACAAACATCACTGATGTCCTCAGTGGAGGGAGGAAGCATGAGAACTCCAATCTGTGACGGACAGTTCACTGGATTTTCACCAGATATTTTCCCAAGATTTAGTCACACTGTTATCCCACATAATGAATCCATATGAAGTTCTGTGTGTGTGTGTTTTTAAGGTTTAACTTTGACCAGGGAACTCCCCCTACAAACTTTGACACCTTTCCTGCAGCCATCATGACTGTGTTTCAGGTGAGGGAAACGTGTGTGTGCGTGTGCGTATGTGTGTTATAAATTTCATAAAATGATGCAATCTGACATGGCGTGTGTGTGTTAGATCCTCACAGGTGAGGACTGGAATGTGGTGATGTATGATGGGATCCAGTCTCAGGGAGGCGTTCACAAGGGAATGATCTCCTCTGTGTTCTTCATCGTACTCACGCTTTTTGGCAACTGTATCCTTCACATAGTCACACACAATGACCTCCACACACACACATGCACGCACACATACATACACACACAGTGTTTTTGAAGGAGTAATACCTTGACTGGTATCAGACACGCTGCTGAATGTGTTCTTGGCCATCGCTGTTGATAATCTGGCTAATGCTCAGGAACTCACCAAGGTGTGTGTGTGGGTGTGGGTGTGTGTGGGTGTGTGTGGTTTGCCGTCTTAAGGTGAGTATATGTGTGTGTGTTTGTATCAGGATGAGCAGGAAGAAGAGGAAGCCACCACACAGAAAATCGCTCTCCAGAAAGCTAAAGAGGTCGCTGAGGTCAGCCCACTCTCTGCTGCGAACCTCTCCATCGCTGCGTGAGTCTCTCTCTCTCTCTCTCTCGCTTAATCACACACGCATACACACACAAACCATCCCGCTGTATGAAAATTCACAAGTGTAAGTTAAGAGACTTGCTCAATTGCATGACACCACTGACATACAGGCCTTCATGAATATGTATAATTATGCAAATAAATCTTAATGAGCTTACACAATAATCGCTCAGCTGATTGTAGAGCCATATTAATCCTGCTGTGTGTTATTGGGGTTTTTTGTGTGTGTGGTCCATTTCCTCCCTTTCTTCCAGTTCTGCTCTAAACTCTTTCCCTTGTTCACTTCACTTCTCACTGTTCACTTGCTTAAGTCCCCTTGGCCATTGTAAAGGTCTTTATTGGTTTTAATAGAGTTCCTTAGGTGACCGTTAGATTAGTGTAAGATAAGGAGTCAAGTCTATAACATGTTGGGTGGATAACATGTTGGGTTCTGTGTTTCTCAGTAAGGAACAGCAGAAGAACTCAAAGCCTCCTAAGTCGGTGTGGGAGCAGCGCACCAGTGAGATTCGGCGCCAGAACCTGATGACCAGCAGAGAGGTGCTCTACAACGAACTGGACGCTGAAGACCACTGGAAGGTCAGAGAAACTGTAATGATGATGATGAAGAGGAAGAAAAGAATGACATGGACAGGGAGGAAAGTTCGAATGAGTCACAAATCAGACACATAAAGATTGGAGTGTTTAGCCCGGTCATGCTAGCAGGTGTTCTTGCACCTTAGTTCTAATGACAGAACTGTAGCGCACAAACAAACAGTCAAAAAGAACAGAAACAATAATGAGCAAGACCTCTCACCTGTTTAAGTATTAAAACATGTCTTATATTATTGTGGTAAGATGTGGTGAAGATGGAGCTCTCTAAAAACTATTAAATTGTCTGAGTTGTAAATGACTTTGGAAGGATTGTGGAGCTGAGGCTAAAGTCATAGGATGTAAAATTCTAAGATCAACACTTGTACACATCACTGAACATGAAGAATGTGGATATTGTAGTGAATGTAGGTAACATCTGGATGTGGTGAATATAGAGAACAAATGAGATGAAGGTAGAGAAAATGGAGGAGGAAGGGGGGAATTTAGGGATAATGGGGAACATATGGAATGTGGGGAGTGTGAAGAATGTGGGGAATATAGAGAATGTGGGGAACATGGAGAACATAGAGAATGTGGGGAATATGGAGAACATAGAGGATGTGGGGACCATTGGGAACATGGAGAATGTGGGGACCATTGGGAACATGGAGAATGTGGGGACCATTGGGAACATAGAGAATGTGGGGAACATGGAGAACATAGAGAATGTGGGGACCATTGGGAACATGGAGAATGTGGGGACCATTGGGAACATGGAGAATGTGGGGACCATTGGGAACATA
>NC_071281.1:5323862-5353862 GCF_023375685.1 Ictalurus furcatus
GATCTGCTCGGTGGGCACTTTTTCCGCTGATAGACAGGACAGTGGGGTGCCAATACTTTGTGCACAGTAACAGATGGAGTACAGTGAGTAATTCTACACCTACAGAGTGATGAAATGGGAACTCGGTGTGGTGTATATAGTAACAGACTGGTGATGTATTGCAGTATATTCCATTTTCCTGCAGGAATCCATAGCTGCTGAAGCGACAAACTCGACACGTGACTTGTGTTTTGTCATACAGGAATGTCTCGCTCCTCTTTGTCTCCTGGTTTGAGCTGTTCTGAGTTCTTCTGGGAACAAAATACAGTTTTACCTGAACACCCCCCACCCCACCCCCACCCCACAGACATCATTAACACAGACCCCTCATCCCCAACACTCGCACAGTGACTAAAAGAAAGAGAAATGAAATGAGGGTTGGCTGGGCATTGCAGCAGGAAATGCCTGTTCATGATGAACTAACGGCACTATGCTAACGGAATGCACACATCAGCCAATGAATGACTTTCATTCATTTTATTATTTCTATTAATATTTTCTTAAAACTGTGCATAAGCTGTGAAACATGATGATGATAATAATGTACAGTGATAGAGCAGAGTCAGTGAGTGTGTCTGTATTTACTATAGTGTGTGTGTGTGTGTGTGTGTGTGTGTGTGTGTGTGCGCGCATGTGTGATGCATCCTCCATCCTGTAGGGGAAGCAGTAAAGGCAAAGACATCAGCATCATTAAATCTCTGAGAGTGTTACGTGTCCTGCGACCTCTCAAGACCATCAAACGTCTCCCTAAACTGAAGGTAAAACTTTTACACCTACATTACAGCAAAAACGTCTGGGTTACGCATCTAACCCTGTTCCATGAGAAGGGAACGAGATGTTGCATTTAGCATAACAGTATGGGAGTGCCCTTGCGCGTGCGACCAGTATCTGAAGCTTGTGTAAAATCATGCCTCTATTTATAGGGATGCCATGATCAGGTAACGTGGCAATTAAGCGCATCGCATGATATAAATATGGCACCTGTTAACCGCGCCATCAACCTTTATTATCTGAAGCGAAGACGCAATTCACAGGCCTGCCCTGGTATGACAAAGCTTCGCAACGTCTCGTTCCCTTCTCAGGGTACAGGGTTACATGCGTAACCCAGATGTTCCCTTTCAAAGGGAACTCAACGTTGCGTTTAGCATAACAGTATGGGAATGAGAATACCCACTCCGTTATACCGAGGGTATAGCCTGTTCAAAAAGACCCAAGCCCGAGGGTCACTGCAAGACACTCAAGTCCGGGGTGGAATGAATATCCAGGCTGTAATGACGAATGAATGTGTGTGGTGTAGACCACCCTGCAGCAGCACACACATCCTGTAAGGATACCTCTTTGGACAAAGCCTTCGAGGAGGCGACCGCCCTAGTGGAATGAGCCCTTATGTCCAGAGGCGTAGCGAGACCGCATGCCTCATAAGCAATAAAGATTGCTTCCACTATCCAATTAGAGATGTGCTGTTTTTACACAGCATCATCTCTACTGTCGCCACCAAAGCAGACCAGCAACTGCTCCGACTTACACCACTGGCCAAAGCGGTGGACGTAAGTATAGAGAGCCCTTACTGGACACAGCAGGTGCATCCTCTCTTGTTCCGGTGTGAGGAACAGAGGAGGGCAGAAAGTCTGCAACACCACAGGGTAGGCAGCTGATGTAGGCACTTTAGGAATATAATCCGGCCTAGGATACAGAAGGCCTTGGCTAATCCAGGGGCAAAGTCAAGGCAGGAAGGGGCAACAGAGAGAGCTTGTAGATCTCCTACTCCATTGAGAGATGTCAGGGCCAGCAGAAGAGATACCTTTAGAAGCTTCTCAGAGGCTGACTCTAAGGGCTCAAATGGGGCCCCTGACAGACCTTCCAGGACCACAGAAAGGTCCCAGGAAGGTATGCGTGGCCTGCAGATGGGCCTCAGCCACCTGACGCCACACATGAACCTTGAAGTTAGAGGATGTTGCCCCACAGAGGCTCCATCAACAGCGGCGTGGCTGGCCGAAATGGTGGCCACGTAAACCTTGATTGTAGAAGGAGCCCACCCCGCTGAGAAACGTCCTTGTAAGAACTCTAGGACTGTAGCTGTTGCGCAGTTCACTGGGTCTACAGTGGATCCCTGCGGATGGGAATCTCCAAAGGAGTGCCATCTAGCAGGGATATTATCTCTGAGAGCCATATTTGAGCTGGTCAGTAAGGTGCTACTAGCAGCAGACATAGACTGTCTTGGTGAACTCTCGCTAGAACTTGTGGGAGCAGAGCGATTGGGGGAAAGCGTACAGATGTGAACTAGGCCACACGTGCACCATGGCGTCCAGCCCTAATTGTGTGGGAGGAGTGAGGGCAAACTGCAGTGTGTTCTCTCCTCTGAGGCGAACACATGCAGTCCCGCTTGGCCAAACCTCCGCCATATGGACTCCAGCACCTGTGGATGGAGCCACCAATCCCTGGGCCACAGCCCCTGCCTCAACAGGATGTCTGCCCCCACATTCCAGTTGCCCAGAATGTACATTGCACTCACTGCCAAAACTTTCCCTCTGCCCAGAGAAGAATTAGTTGCGCCTGCCTTAACAGGTTGCGCGGACATAATCCTCCCTATATTGGTGGTCAATATATGAGACCACGGCTGTGTTGTTTGTAAACACATGGGGACCTGTCAATTGAGGAAGAAGGAATTTCAGTGCTAGAAATATGGCCCACATTTCTAGGCAATTTATATGTCACTCCAGATGAGGGCCACTCCAGAGACCGTGAGCTGGACAGCTGTCTAAGACCGCGCTCCAGCCCATGAGGGAGGTGTCTGTCATTACCACCTTGTACTAAGGAGACACCCCTAGAGTGTGACCCAAGGCTAGAAACCGGGGACACTCAAATTCTCAGAGCACGTAGGCATCGCCGTGGGATACTGATTACACTCAGAGGTTTCAGACGAAACCCCCAACTTCTCAGCCACCACTGAAACGGTCTCCTGCAATAGGCCCAATGTTATGACGTTGGCTGCCCATAAGCTCAAATAGTCTCCCATAGAGACTGGAGGGGATGCCAAGATCCAGCTTTATCTTGCTCAATGTTGATAGGATTGACCCTACGCATGTTGGGGATAGAAACACCCTCATCGTAGTAGAATTCTTATAACTCCTAGAAAAGTTGTCCACTGCATTGGAGAAAGCATACTTTTCTGAGGTTCAACCTGAGCCCCAAACTCTTCATGTGGAAGAGAACAATATCTCAATGTTGAACCGCCAGTTCCCTGGATCATGCTAGAAATAACCAGTCGTCCAGGTAGTTTAGTACACGGATGCCCTGGAGTCACAATGGACCCAGAATGACATCCATGCAACTTGTGAAGGTGCGAGGGGATAAAGCTAGCGATATTTCTATGTGGAAATATGCACCTTTTAGATCTATCGTCACAAACCAGTCCACAAACTGAATCTGTGGACCGATAAGTTTGGGCGTCAGCATCTTGAATCTGTATGTCCGAAGAGTACAGTCCAGATGACGCAGATCTAAAATTGGCCGCATACTCCTCTATTTTTTGTGGACCAGGAAATAACGGCTGTAAAAACCTCCCTCTCTAAAGGAATGGGGTACATGTTCTATGGACCCTTTGTCCAAGAGGGATCTTACTTCCTGTGCTAACGTCAGGTTCTGGTCTGTGCTGACTACTGTGGTGAGCACACCTCTGAACCGGGGGGGGTCAAGCTCTAAACTGGACCCGGTAACCCTTTTCTACGGTAGACAGAACCCATGGTGACACATTTGGCAGTAGTTTCCACGCTGCCAGACGGTCTTTTCGTGACGTTAACTATTCCACAATCTATTGGAGGGATAGCATCAGATTTTCGATGCCCTGTGACAGCTCACTGACCAGAGAACACTGAAAACTTGGGACAGCCTTGGCTAGGGGAGCCCCTGCAGTAGCACTGGGGGCTACCTGCCCTAACAACCTCATGTCCCCTGATACGTCCCTCCACGGCCCCTCAGGACCGGTCTTCTTTGTCTGCTTGGCCTTTATGACCATTCTCAGATCAGGCCTAGTAGCAGGCCGCGACTGTGGCCGCCCAGTTCCCCTGGCTGTCCGCGGGGTTTGGCGG
This sequence comes from Ictalurus furcatus, assembly GCF_023375685.1. Lineage (NCBI taxonomy): Eukaryota > Metazoa > Chordata > Actinopteri > Siluriformes > Ictaluridae > Ictalurus > Ictalurus furcatus. The sequence goes on from NC_071281.1 coordinate 5,327,990, forward strand.
GCTGCCATACTCGCCTTCTGTGTCTCCCTTGCACTAGTGCTGGCCTGGGCTCCACTCGTGAACACAACTCGACACAACAGGGAAGGAACTGGCTGAATGCCGCCATATGTCGAGCTCACTCAGCAGGTCTGCTTGGTAGGCCTGCAACACTGTCATTGTCTGCAGTGACCCACAAGCAAGACCACTACTGCATAGGCCTTGCCCACCAATGCCATGGTGGCCTTACATGGTGGCTTGGATGGCAAAACCGGCCCCGTAAATTACCTGCTGTCGATGGAGAGAGGTAGCTCGCAAGCGCCTCCTCCACCTTCAGCATAGCTAAATAGCCATGCCGGTCATTCCCCACAATGGCTGAATAATCCAACATCGTTGGGTTATAAATACAGCTTATGCATGGTTTTCCCCCAGAAGCCTGATATTTTGTCTTTCATTTCTGGAAGACAGGGGAGTTTTCTGCAGTGTGGGGGATTTACTTTCACTGGGGAGAAAAAAGCTCATCCAGCCTTAGTAATCACTTCAAGCAGCTCTTCATATGCTGCTCTCAGTTTTTAGTACACCATTCTGGCTCCTCGGAGTCAGAGAGTAATTATTATTATTATTTTTGTGTGTGTGTGGTTTTTTTTTCTCCTTTTTTGGCTTTCCATAGCGGAAGGAGGAGTCGCGACGCGAACTCCAAAATCCAGCGGAGAGCCGGATCCGGAAGACAGAGCAAAAGATAGAGCAGTGCTCATCTCCGGCTCCTCTTCCGGATCCATAAAAGATCCCCCGCACCTGAGCTGACTAGCTGCCTTGGCAGCGGCCGGCCCAGATCCGCGAGGCTCTGAAACCCAACTCGCTCCGGCTTCCGAGAAGAGAGCGAGTCGCGAGTCGAGCTGCCTGATGTAGGCGTTACAATGCATTACAATTACATCGAATGCTCTATCCTAGACACTTCACACAGAAAGTGTGTACTACTCCCCATGATGAAATGGGAGCAAGCCGAAACACACTTCCTGAATTCTCTCACTCATATTTTTCTCTCTCGCTCATTCTTTTTTTTCTTCTCTTTTTTTTTAAAGGGATAGAAAAGTTCTGAGATTTTGAGAAAAGATAGAGAGGAAATGAAACGTCTTTTGTTTCTTTACACAAACAACCCACATGCAGTCTCGCTGAAGATAAAAGGCACGGTTCACATGTGCCATATTTATATCACGCGACACGCTTAATTGCCACGTCACCTGATCATGGCAGGCCTATAAATAGAGGCATGATTTTACACAAGTTTCAGATATCGGTCGCGCGCACAAGGGCACTCCCGTGCTGTTATGCTAAACGCAACGTTGAGTTCCCTTTGAAAGGGAACATACACACCTGAGATATGGGTTAATCTTACACACCTGAGATACGGGTTAATTTTACACACCTGAGATACGGGTTAACTTAACTATTAGTTTACTATTTGTCTCGCTGTAAGATTACTTTGTAATACCCCTGTATCTCTCTCTCTGTCTCTCTCTCTCTCTCTCTCTCTCTCTCTCTCTGCAGGCTGTGTTTGATTGTGTGGTGAATTCTCTGAAGAACGTTCTGAACATCCTCATCGTCTACATGCTGTTCATGTTCATCTTTGCTGTTGTGGCTGTGCAGCTGTTTAAAGGGAGATTTTTCTGCTGCACAGACGAGTCCAAAGAATTTGAGCGAGACTGCCGGTAAGATCCGACACCTCGAAACACCTACAGCTGACTTTACAAATGATGGCTGAAAGACAAAACAAACATCACACACAATTCACAACACACAAAAAGAACCTATGGAGACTTTGAGAACTTCTCACACTGCAAACAGCACAGGAGTGCAGGAGAACCTGGCTGTGTGTCCTCATCATCTAACACTTAGATAAGACCTGTGGTCTCATCCATAAAATCTGTCTCCTGTAAAATGTGTGTGTGTGTGTGTGTGTGTGTGTGTGTGTGTTAGGGGTGAGTATCTGGTGTATGAACGTGAGAATGAGGTAAAAGCTCAGAAGCGAGAGTGGAAGAAGTACGACTTTCACTATGACAACGTGCTGTGGGCCCTGCTCACACTCTTCACTGTGTCCACGGGAGAGGGCTGGCCAGAGTGAGTACACACACACACACACACACACACACACACACCCACTCTCTCTCTCTCTCTCTCTCTCTCTCTCTCTCTCTCTCTCTCACACACACACTCACTCTCTCTCTCTCACACACAGGGATCATAATTACATTGTATTAATTCCTGGAATAGATTACTTACCCAGCATGCTCTGTTCTCACTGTGACTCAGTTACTGATAAAAACAATTTGAATGAACGATAAACTCTGTCTGTCTCTCTCCCCCTGTCTCTCCCTCTCTGTCTCTCCCCCATCTCTCTCTCTCTCCCTTTCTCTCCCCCATCTCTCTCTCTCTCTCCCTGTCTCTCCCTGTCTCTCTCTCTCTTACCCTGTCTCTCCCCATCTCTCTCTCTCCCTGTCTCTCCTCGTCTCTCTCTCTCACTCTCCCTGTCTCTCCCGTCTCTCTCTCTCTCCCTCTCTCTCTCTCCCTGTCTCTCACTCTCTCTCCCTCCCTGTCTCTCCGTCTCTCTCTCTGTCTCTCTCTCTCTCTCTCGCTCTCTCGCTCTCTCCCCATCTCTCCCCGTCTCTCTCTCTCCCTGTCTCTCCCCGTCTCTCTCTCTCTGTCTCTTTCTCCCTGCTGTAGGGTGCTGAAGCACTCTGTGGACTCCACCTTTGAGAATCAGGGTCCCAGTCCAGGTTACAGGATGGAGATGTCCATATTCTACGTCGTCTACTTTGTTGTGTTTCCGTTCTTTTTTGTGAACATCTTCGTCGCTCTCATCATCATCACCTTTCAGGAGCAAGGGGACAAGATGATGGAGGACTACAGCCTGGAGAAGAATGAGGTGTGTGTGTGTGTGTGTGTGTGTGTGTGGGGTGAGGGGGGGGGGTTATAAGTGATGTGCATTAGAAATGAAGAAATGACACTTTGCTACAATGTAAAGTAGTGAGTGTACAGCTTGTGTAACAGTGTAAATTTGCTGTCCCCTCAAAATAACTCAACACACAGCCATTAATGTCTAAACCGCTGGCAACCAAAGTGAGTACACCCCTAAGTGAAAATGTCCAAATTGTTCCCAATTAGCCATTTTCCCTCCCCGGTGTCATGTGACTTGTTAGTGTTACAAGGTCTCAGGTGTGAATGGGGAGCAGGTGTGTTAAATCTGGTGTCATCGTTCTCACACTCCCTCATACTGGTCACTGGAAGTTCAACATGTCACCTCACGGCAAAGAACTCTCTGAGGATCTGAAAAAAAGAATTGTTGCTCTACATAAAGATGGCCTAGGCTATAAGAAGATTGCCAAGACCCTGACACTGAGCTGCAGCACGGTGGCCAAGACCATACAGCGGTTTAACAGGACAGGTTCCCCTCAGAACAGGCCTCGCCATGGTCCACCAAAGAAGTTGAGTGCACGTGCTCAGCGTCATATCCAGAGGTTGTCTTGGGGAAATGGACGTATGAGTGCTGCCAGCATTGCTGCAGAGGTTGAAGAGGTGGAGGGTCAGCCTGTCAGTGCTCAGACCATACGCCGCACACTGAATCAAATTGGTCTGCATGACTGTCGTCCCAGAAGGAAGCCTCTTCTAAAGATGATGCACAAGAAAGCCCGCAAACAGTTTGCTGAAGACAAGCAGAATAAGGACATGGATTACTGGAACCATGTCCTGTGGTCTGATGGTCTTCAGCAAATACTCACTTTTGCGAGATACTGTATATACCTGTGAGTGTGACAGAGAGACAAAGAGTGTTTATAGATACTGTTATTGCATGCACTGTGTGTGTGTGTGTGTGTGTGTGTGTGTGTGTGTGTGTGTGTGCACGTTCCAGAGAGCGTGTATTGACTTTGCGATTAATGCGAAGCCGCTAACACGTCACATGCCAGAGAACAAGCTGAGTTTCCAGTACCGAATGTGGCAGTTTGTGGTGTCACCGCCGTTTGAGTACAGCATCATGAGCCTGATTGCCCTCAACACCATCGTCCTCATGATGAAGGTACACACACACACACACACACACTCACACACATTCTCAGTCTATCACCAGCGAGTTTAGCAAAGAGCAAGTTAACATAAGCATAACCGATAACTAGTATTAACATCTCTCTCTTTTGTGCGTGTGTGTGTGCGTGTGTGTGTGTGTGTGTGTGTGTGTGTGTGTGTTCAGTATCATGGAGCTTCAGATATGTATGAGAAAGTTTTGAAAAACCTGAACATCGTTTTCACCATCCTCTTCTTCATGGAGTGCATCCTGAAAATGATTGCCTTCGGGGTTCGGGTGAGACTCTCACACTCACTCACACACTTACACACACTTACACACACACACTCTCTCTCTCTCTCCCCCTCTCCCTCGATCGACAGACTGAACGTATCACTTTAAGACCTGAGAGGTTTATAAAGCAATCCTGAAATGTATTTCCTGTCTGACTGTTACCATGGTGGCAATGGTGGGCGTGGCTTCTGTATTGATCTCTGCTTTTCTCGGCTCCCTGCAGAATTATTTCCGAGATGCATGGAACATTTTCGACTTCGTGTCCATATTAGGCAGCATCACAGACATCTTAGTGACTGAGCTGTTGGTGAGTGTGTGTGTGTACGTTTGCTTAAGTGTGAGTGTGTGTGTATGTATGTGTGTGTGTGTGTGTGTGTATGTATGTGTGTGTGTGTGTGAGTGTGTGTGAGTGTGATTGTGAGTAAGTGTGTGTGATTGTGAGTAAGTGTGTGTGACTGTGAGTGTGTGTATGTATGTGAGTGTGTGTATGTATGTGAGTGTGTGTGTGTGTGATTGAGAGTGTGTGTGATTGAGAGTGTGTGTGAGTGTGAGTGTCTGAGTGTGTGTGTGTGAGTGAGAGTGTGTGTGTGTGAGCGAGAGTGAGTGTGAGTGTCTGAGTGTGTGTGAGTGAGAGTGTGTGTGTTTGTGTGTGTGTGAGTGAGCGAGCGTGTGTGTGTGAATGTGTGTGTAGTTGGTTCAGTCCACTGGAAGAGCCAATCAGTGATGAGTTATCTGTGTGATGTAATGACTCTTCTTCCTGTTCTCTTTACATGCTTTCTTTAATCTCCCGCTCTGTGGGCGTGTCTCCGATAAAACCATCCAATCTGAAACACGCAAACTATAAATGCACTGTGACCGTCTGCCCCGCCCCTCCATGATGTCATCACCGTGTGATCATACCAAACCAATCGGTGTTCTTCTCACTGTTAAACACTCCCCCATCTCTCCATTAGAATCCGGTTGGTTTGTAATTTTCTCTTAATGCATCCATTACCCTCCCCCTACTTCCTGTTCCTGAGCATGTGCTTCCTGTATGATGACCTCTGGAGTCTGGAGTGACAGGAAATGATGTCACAGGCACAGGCGTCATCATGTCACTGCCTGAATGCCATGCACTTTAGAAAAAGTTGCATGATGGCTGTCTGTCTGTCTCTCTGTCTGCCTCTCTATATCTCTCTGACTGTTTCTCTGTCTGCCTCTTTCTGTCTCACTGTCTGTCTCTCTGTCTGCCTCTCTCTGTCTGACTCTCTCTGTCTGCCTCTGCTGTAGTTTTTTGTCCTGTCTGAAGGGGGTGTGAGTGAAATGTCTCTAAGAAGGACAGTGCTGCTCAGTAACTGCATGTCCCTGTGTTCTATATTACACTTTATACACGTGAACGCTGAGCTGTTGAGCGGCACAGTCCCACAACCTGTGTGTGTGTGTGTCCCACTGATCAGTGCATTTGGTCCTCTGTGCTTTAACATGATTGGATGATGACACCTTTGGTTTCTGTTTTTCATATTCTGGTCATTTTAGTTTTAATCTTTTCATTTGTTATGATGTTAATATTAATCTCTCTTTCTGTCTCACTCTCTCACTATGTCTCACTCTCTCTCTCTCTGTCTCACTCTCTGTCTCACTCTCTCTTTCTGCCTCTCTCTGTCTCACTCTCTCACACTGTTTCTCTGTCTCACTCTGTCTCTCACTCTCTCTTTCTGTCTGTCTCTCTCTGTCTCATCCTCACTCTCTCTTTCTGTCTCTCTTTGTCTCACTATCTCTTTCTGTCTCACTCTCACGCTCTGTCTCACACTCTCTTTCTGTCTCACTGTCTGTCTCTCTGTCTCTCTCACTATGAATTTTTTTGCATCTCTTTCTCTACAGAATAACATCATCAATGTGAGGTTCCTTCGTCTGTTTCGTGCTGCTCGTCTCATTAAGTTGTTGCGACAGGGAGAGACAATTCGAATCCTCCTCTGGACCTTTGTCCAGTCCTTCAAGGTATACACACACACACACACACACACAAATACAGGACATACAGACAGAAGGGTAGCAGACGTATCTGCGGTGAAGCTCCTCAGTGTAGGACAAACTGTGGCAGGAGAAAGAGTGCCTGTACAACTCCTTTAACCATTCAGACCAGGGTCAAAAAGTTCCCTCCCTTTTCATTTAGTGGGTGTCGCCTCACCCAGGGGTGCAAACAACTATAGCACTCTGTTTGCTTTGCTCTCGTTTCCTAACATGGGTGACATGTGTGTTTTTATGTCAGATTGAGTTTGGTACTAAGTGTATCAGAATACTAAACAAGAACATCCTTTAACAGACGCTGATGTCATCTTCGCTGTGAATGTTATCACACTTTTTGCAATGTTATTAGAAGAATTTTGCCATTTACACAGCTGTACATAGTATGTATGTACTCATGCAATATACAGTTGGAAAGCTAAGAATCTTGTGATTTGATTGATATAAACCGTTTAAAGATACATTTGCAACAGCTGCTACAATCATTGTCTCTGTCAGACCACCAATACACAAACAAAGAAACAACAAATGGAGGCAACTCACACTTGAAGCCTCATAGTAGTCCACTGATCCACAACATCCTGACAAAACCAGTCTTGTTACACTGGCACTTGTTACAAGGTCCAATTATGTGAAAATATTATGTAAAAACTGCTGCTGCATCGTTCCAAATGATCTCAGAAGACGACGTTGTTCTCCTTATCTCCTCAGCACACAACTGAACACACCTAATCAGCAGACCTCAAAATGGCCACTGGGTTGTGACCTATCGAATGACACCTCATTTGAACCAATAGGAGCTTCCATGTCCTGTCTATAGGCTTCAAAATCCGTTAAGAGTCTGTGCTGAAGAGAAGCTACTTCTCCCGTTCCTATGTGAATTGCATGAGCTGAGTAATGCCGGCTATGGAGATGACATGTAGATCGTGTAGACACTGAACTTCTGAAAAGAATGATATCTTGCTTCATGGGTGTGTTTCAACAATTCAGTTTAAAAGTCCCTGCGTAAAACTCTGTAACCAATGGCACAAGAGCGCGTAAAAGTGCACAAAGGCTTCAATTATGAAAATATATATAAATATACATTTTGTAGATTGCTGGATATGTGATATGATAATTATATTAAAAATAATCAAGTGTAGCAGCCTTTTTATCCTATGTTATGTTTACATGGTTACCAAGGGCCCTTTGGAGTCTCCAAAAGGTTTCGGTAAAAAAAAAAAAAAAAACCAAAACAAAAAACGCATGGACATACCCTTAGAAAAACGTGTAAATTAGAAATTTTATTTGGTATTGTTATCAAATTTGAACTTGGACTAGGAAAGGTTTCATGCTGTGGTCCAGTTGTGTTTTCCAGCTCATCATTCCCAGCTGTAGGCATCTGTATGCAAAAAAAAAAATCAGGCGGAAAAAAACTTCTATTCTGTTCAAACTTCTATTACTCAATACCAGTAGCATCATCACGTACAGTGATTCTGACTGAAACTTCAGAGTTCCCCCTTTCAAAAGAGACCAAAACTGTGCATGTACTCCAAATGGTTCAAGAACACCTTTAATTTCACTCTGGGTATGCCTTAGACAGGCGGTTTAGGCTAATTTTACTGAAACTTCATAGTTAAAGAAAATCAATGTCACTATGCATCAGACATTACTTTAGGATGTTTTAGGAGGTAATGCTGAAGCTGAGGGTCAAACATCAATGTACAGTGATAGTGTTAGCTGTTGCATGATAGGTGAGACCTGGCTGCTGGGAGGGAATTGGCAGGTGACCAGATTGGGGGGGAAACCTGTGACAAGGAATGAACGGTAATGGTGGGGTGAAAAGGATGGGAAAGAAACGGATGATATTTGCTCAGTTGAGTCATTGATGATTAGACAATGCTGAAGATGCTGAATATCCTCAATGTTCATGCTATCTGAGCAGTATAGCTGAGTTCAGGTTATACAAAGACGAGCTTATATGGATACTGACTGAAAAATAAATCAGCAGACCAACTGTAGTCAGTGTGTGTGTGTGTTTATAATCTCTGTCTCTGTGTTCAGGCTCTGCCGTATGTCTGCCTGCTTATTGCCATCCTCTTCTTCATTTATGCCATCATTGGCATGCAGGTGAGACATTCTCTCTCTCGCTCTGTCTCTCTCTCTCTCATTCTGTCTTTACCTCTCTCTCTCTCGCTCTGTCTCACTCTATCTTTCTCTCTCTTTCACTCTGTCTCTCTCCTTCACTCTGTCTCTCTCTCTCTTGCTCTCTGTCTCTCTCTCTCTCTCTTGCTCTGTCTCTCTCTCTCTCTCTGTCTCGCTCTGTGTCCCTCTCTCTTACTCTCTCTCCCTCTCTCTCTCTCTCTCTCTCTCTCTCTCTGACACACACGCACAAAACACTGTTTAATATTATCAGTGATATAAACAGTGCATGTATGAAATATAAACAGTGCATGTATGTGTGTGTGTGTGTGTGTGTATGTGTGTGTTTTGTGTGGGTGTAGCTCTTTGGTAATTTAGCATTAGATGAAGAAGGAGAAAGTGCCATAAATGAACACAACAACTTCAGAACTTTCTTCATGGCACTAATGCTGCTGTTCAGGTACACTCATCCCTTTCTTCCTATTATCTTTATCTTGGTCTAGTTTTTTTTCTCTCCATCCCTCTGTTTATTTAGTTCATCTCTCTTTCACAGCATCTATTGATCTCTATTTTTCTCTGCATTTATGGATTTGTTTACTTGGGTGATCCTAAGGGCTTTGTCTCAGAGAGCTTAAGGCCCTCAGTAGGGTTTCCCTTGGTGAACAGTTCTGATGGGAGGGGTCAGACGAAGTGCGCTCCTACACAACCCCATACATATATTTGTTGGAACATTATTTCTGTGCAAGCCATGGATTGTCAATAACAAACAAAGGCCAAAGGTCAATGATTGATTTTATGATTGTATCGTCAGACTTGAGGGCTTATGTTTTGGACATTTGGGTGAAGAGAGGAATAGAGCTGTCACCACTTGGTGATGAGTTGGATTCCTCCCAAAGGACACCCAGGAGTGTCTTCTGGGTTGCTTGGGAGCATCTGGCAGTAGCTTTAGAAAGAGCTGATTTTAGCTCAGCTTTGTGGACCAGAAGATAGGACATTGAGCCTGAATGGGCTGTATATCAAGTCCTTAATACTCTAGGCAGCTGCAGGAAGCTGTGTCTGAATGGTTGTCATTGCCTCTCAGGTTGGTACCACTAGGATGCATTGGTGGACACTAGTAGTATGGGAAGCAATTAAGTTCAGTTCTGAGACTATGTGCTATGCTGCAAGAAATGAGAGGGGGATGGATACTGAGTGAGATGTTGTTCATGAGTGATGGGTGAGGAGCTAGACAATCCATGACAGCCACAGAGTAGACTCCAAATTGAGAAGAGTCAGTTGAGGTGTTTTTACAAAGACTCCCGCTAGTGGTGCATTAGACATGTCCCACTAGATGGAGACACCAGGGCAGACCCACTGGAGAGATTCTATCACACAGTCAGCTTAGGAACATCTGGGGATCCTATAGGAGGGGCTGGAACCTGTTACCAGGGACAGAAAAGCTCTGGGCTGACCTTCTCCACCAGTTGCCATGACCTTTACCAGGAAAAAGGTAAGGAAAATGAAAAGATGATTAAATGAAATTCCCACAGACTGTGAGTCTGTGTGTGTGTGTGTGTGTGTGTGTTTTAGGAGTGCTACAGGCGAGGCGTGGCATGAGATTATGTTGTCATGTTTGGGTGGGATGCCATGTGACCCTGCTTCCGGAAACCAGACGGACGAGTGTGGAAGCAATGTCGCCTACGCGTACTTCGTCTCCTTCATCTTCCTCTGTTCATTCCTGGTGATTGTTTCGTTTTTTTTTGTAACCACCTCTCTATCTTTCTGTTCATTCATTTATTCCTCTCAGACAGTGGGCACATCCTTGGAGCCTGGTTAAAAGTTGAGGATGAAATAGAAACGGGTAAAGAGAGCAGATATAGCCTGCTGGGTCTGCTTTGGCTCCTGTAAGTGATATTTTACAGCTTTAAATGGTTACTCTCTCCACCCAGTGAGGAGCATTCTCCAAGGCTAGCTTCATAGCTTGGAATCAGGATGAGTTGAGCTTCTAATAAATGCATGTAGGAGATTACCTGGTTAGAAGTTACACACCAATCTTTCCCAGCTCTCTATGCCAGACCTCATGTGTCAGAGCCTCCTGATTCCAGTAGCATTTAAAGGCATTGACTCAGTGGCATACTGTGCTCCACGAGACCCCTGCTTCAGTATTTCTAAACTACTTTTCTCTCTTGGATCAGGTAGTAAAGGTCTCGCACCAGTCCAGGAACTCCACCTATGTTTGTCCTTCTGTTTAAACACTCCTCAGTATTCTGTAGCTCATTAAGTGCACTCACTTTGCTTCTTTATATGTAATTTAGACTTGGCCCTCATGCTCTCTTGTTTGTGTTGTTTATGTGTGTGTGTGTGTGGTATTAATGCGTGTGTGTTGTATATGTTATAGATGCTGAACCTGTTTGTCGCGGTAATCATGGATAATTTTGAATATTTGACTCGTGACTCATCAATTCTTGGCCCTCACCATCTGGATGAATACGTCAGAATCTGGGCGGAATATGACCCAGCAGCATGGTGAGACCAACACACTCCAACACTTTTACACATCCAGCACCTCAGAGTAAAAAATAAACAAAACTCTGTACCTTTTATTGGATTTCCTCAGGATTTTCATGCCAGTGAAGCTGATTTGTGAACAGGATGCACACACACCCCTATGTTTTGTGATACACTATACACCCATACTACAAACATACTGTAGTGAAAGAATGAACACAGCTGGATTTAACAGCTGTGATGAGAGTAATAAAGAGCAGATAGGCAGAGAGAAAAAGTATCAGAGTAGAAAAGTTGAAACTTCTGATGGAGGAACGGAGGCACACAGAGGCACTGTATACATGTCAGAGTGACAGATGTGAAGGACACTGAGTACATGGTGATGTCAGAATTTATCATAATAATAATAATATGATGTTCCCTGGTGGAGGTTCAGGTCTGCATGGCTTCAGTTTTGCCCTCCTCCTACTGCATACTCACTGCATTACACACTGCATACACACCCATGCAAAATACACTTCCTGTATTTTGGCACGTTAAATTGCTCCATGTGATGCTGTATGCAGGTGAACTGAAGTCATTGCTGAAATGACCATCATCTCTCTCTCTCTCCAGCATCTCTGAAGGACAGTGTCTGTTTTTCAGTGTTAAACAATGCCTGTAGATGCTCTTAGAGTATGTGTGTGTGTGTGTGTGTGTGTGTGTGTGTGTGTGTGTGTGTGTGTGGGTTGTGGTCATAAAACTGGAGTAGTCCTCAAGTTTCACAACAGAGAAGTAATTCCTTAAACAACACTTTACAGGAACGGACGGCATCAGAGTTGATAAATGAGTAACGGAGGGATAGAAGGAATTTTTCCTCAAAGTTATCCCCAGTTTCTCCATAAAGGCTGAACAGACATGAGATAATAGACATAACTTATAATACACATAAACAATAATACTCAGAAACAATAATACACAGTACAGTGATAATCATCTGAAGGGCTTTTACTGCATTAATCTAATCAAATTAACCAGGATTGCTAAGAGAGAGTTAACAGCATCAATAAACCAACAGGGACATGAATTTGTGGTAGTGTAACCAAAGAATAAATATAAAAGTAAGAATAAATATAAACGTAAGAATAAATATAAAAGTAAGTATAAATATAAATGTCAGTGTAAATGTAAATGTATATGTAAATATAAGTATGAATATAAGTATGAATGTAAATATAAATGTAAATATAAATGCCCAGCTCAGGAGTTGATCTGATATTTTCTGCACTCTCCTGAATGATATTAAATCTGGTAAAGAGAGTGCTTCACTGTACTTCAGTCATTTTACTGTTCTCGAATTCTATGGTTTGTAAATGCGAGCAACGTTTCCTGTAGTCCATTTCTCTGTTGACTTTGCTGACAAGAACGTCTTGTCTTTGTTCTTTTTTGCTCAAACATTTTTGAAATGAATATGTTAAGCGAAGCAGTTAAGGTTTCTGAACTTCTATTCCTCTATCTCTAACTTCTCTGAATAAATCAGAAGGAAACAGTTGGTGGTTTGATGAAACTGGCTCTCCAGGTTATCCATGGATCACTAGATCACTGTTTACAATTACAAAACACCCTTTCATGTCCAAGGGAACTTTCTTAACCAAAGATTGTAAGTATAAGGGTACATTAGTTTGTCCATGTAGCATTACTACATGATCATCTCCAGATGTTGGGCTGAAATGCTGTTTTACAACTTTATCCCCTTTAGATATTGATGAGGTTGTAGCTTGAATAAACATTACGCTTTATAAAGTAACATGAAGATCTAATGTAGATTTGTGAAAATGAGGAGCAGAAGGTTAGGTATGTGTGTGAGGTGTCTCCATCTAGGTCCAGACCAGATACAGTAGGGTTCCTGGAGTCCAGAGAAGACCAGCACATTTTATTTCTCAGCAAGCTCCCGATTGACACACTGATAAAGCGTTATTTTCTGTTGTGATGTTGAGGCCTGACTCCTGCTGTACCACAGACACACTGCTTTTACACTTCATCAGATCAGTGTTAATGCATTTATAAACACTTTCTATGACCTGGTTTAAATCTCATTTAAACCTCAAAGAAGATTCCATGCCAGATAGAAAAGCGATCACACCAGGGAAATAAAATGTGAACTTCAATACAATTTTAAGGGACTTTTGTGTACATGGGCAGTAACACCTCCTGTTAACTGATGCTATAGGTCTTTCTCTCTTTCTCTGATCCATGCTGTATCAGAGAAAGATTCTCTTTCTGCAGTAAAAAGTGCTTCAGTGCAGAAACTGAACGTCAAAGGGCTGTGAAGATGTCTTAGATGGCCATGATGCCCAATAGAGATGACATGTCCACTGGTAGTCCTCTTTCTCAAGGCTTTTCTTACGACAAATGAAAACAAGCGCAATGATCTGAAAAGGCTGATTAAAGACACCAGACTGTCTGATTATACCCCTGACTCCGCTCGGTGACTCCGCTTGGGCTGAACTCCAGTTTGGGTGAAAGAAAGTTGAGGAAATGTGTTGAATAAACTTGACTCGGACATGCATGAGGAGGCTGGGAGGCAGCCTGTGATGAACTGTGCATGGTAAATAACTGTGTGCTTGGAGGGCAGCTCGCGTAGACTTACGCTTAAGTGAAGAAGAGGGAAAAGGACAGCATTAATATTTAGGATGATCAAACACGTTCTTGAACAAAGGCATAAAAGTGAAACGCAGCGCAGTTTAGATTGTTAGAAAGCAGCTTCCTGCTGATCAACACAACAGCAGTGCAGTGAAGGTCCAGATGTTCTGCTCCTGGTGTTTTTCTGTCTGGCACTGAATCTTCTCCATGGAAACACCTCAACACTGAACTACTGAATCAGGAGAGGAGCAAGAACGGCTCGATTGTGTTATAAAGGAGAAAACACACACACACTCACACACACACTCTCTCTCTCACTCTCTCTCTCACACACACACACTCTCTCACACACACTCTCTCTCTCACACACACACGCTCTCTCTCACACACACATACACGCTCTCTCTCACACACACACACACACTCTCTCTCTCTCTCACACTCACTCTCACACACACACATACTCTCTCACACACACTCATACTCACACTCTCTCTATCTCTCTCACACACACACACACTCTCACACTCCCACACACACACAGACACTCTCTCTCACATATACTCACACACATCCACACTCACACACACAAATCTCACAATAAACTAAGAGTTTGTGTGTGTGCTTTTGTTCTTTTTTCCCCCTCTTGCTCTCTTTGTTTTTCTCCTTCTCTGTCTGAGTCACTCTCTTCCTCTGTATCTTTGATTCTCTCTCTCTCTCTCTCTCTCTCTCTCTCTAACCTGCGTGTGTTTTTCTTGCAGTGGACGTATTCATTATAAGGATATGTACAGTTTATTGCGAGTTATCGACCCCCCACTCGGATTAGGAAAGAAATGTCCTCATAGGGTCGCCTGCAAGGTTCGGACGTCCAAACCAAAATCTCAGCACTGCTCGCCATGGAGACTGGAATGAACATTGCTTTTCTTTTTATTTCATTTCTTTTCTCTTTCCCTCACAGTTTCTTTCTCTTTTCACCATTTCGCTGCATTCTGATTCTGAAACGAGAATGTGCAGGACAATGCAGACGAGTCACCATAACGCAGCGGCTCCTGCAGCGACCCCATGACTCTTGTGACCTCGCCACGTCTGCAGGAGTCAGAGATCAGGGTCACAGAGGGGTCACGGGGTCACTGTCGGAGCTGTAGCTTGTGCTGGAATGATCATGAGCAATGAAGACGCATGTGAAACGCACTGCAACACGACCAAGCGGATGAAAAAGATAAAGACCACAGCCATGTTGTTGTGTGTTTCTGCTTGCTGCGGATCGAAGCCTTGCGTGCATTGTTCTTGTTTTTCCTCGAGGGGTGACGACTGAAACTGCATTGACGTGATTATTTACAATTAACACCGAGTTCATGCATCGCTGCTTCTCCTGCCTGTTTGAAGTGGCGCTGCAGTTCTATGTGAACACTCTCCCATCTCATAGAACACTCCCTCTGATTTTTATTAGGAATTTAAACCCACACACACACACCAAACCAACTCAGAACACGCATATATTTTCCATCCCATGACCAAACCAATAACCTGTGTGTTTTTTTTCTTTTTTTTGGTTGTGGCCCATGCTGTCCTGCCCCATTCTGTTCGATATATTTCTATTTTGTTGTGTTGTGCTTTTTGTTGATTTTGCGTTGGGTGCGTGTGCATGTGTGTGTGTGTGTGTGTGTGTGTGTGTGTGTGTGTGTGTGTGTGTGTGCGTGCGCGTGCATGTGTGTGCAGTGGCAGGATCAGTTTCAGTGATTTGTATGTGATGCTGCGCCACATGTGCCCACCACTGGGCCTCGGGAAACGCTGCCCTGCTCGTGTGGCGTACAAGGTTAGAGCTCTTAGTGCTGGTGTGTTCTGTGGAAGTGTTAGCCAGCTCTTTCTCTCTCTCTCTCTCTTTCTCTCTCTCACACACACACACATGCACACACACACACACATACACACACACCGTTCAGTGTGTGTAGATGAGTTAAATGAGATCAGCTGCAGTTCTTGGTCACGTTTTTGTGTTTTTCCCGCTTTATTAATAACAATTTTATTTATTTATTTATTTATTTGTCTGATTGTCAATGCAGTTCCCCTCCATAAGCCCCACCCATTATTGCTGTACACCCACCCCTTTCTGCCTATCTGTGCTGAAACCACGTCTTTTGACTTGCTCCTTCTCTCGCTCTCTCTCTTTCTCTCTCTGTCTCTCTCTCTCTTTCTCTTTTTCTTATACTCTCTCTCTCTCTCTCTACCTCTCTCTGCCTCTCTCTGCCTCTCAGTTTCTCTCAGTTTCATGCTGGTTGTTTCCGAGTCTGAGTTTTTGTTTAAATAAATCTTTGTTGAAATGTGTTTGTTGTCCGTTCCCCAGGTTACGGGTGTGTGATGGTAGATCCTTGTGGTTCTGTTTCACATCTTCATCTTCTCTTCAACTTTTTTCTCCTCGTTCCTCTCTCACTCTATTCTGTTCATTCCCTCCATTATATGTTCAGCACAAACCCCTGTTTGCTCTTTCATTGTTTTTTTTTAATTTATTTTATCATTATTATTTTTTATCTGTGAGCCATCTCATGGCCTTCCAGTCTGGAGTGCACTAACAACTCTAACACACTCCTTCTCCCGCTCTAACAAGCTCACCCTGTAGGGAGCAACACTCCGAACCAACTTTAGACAAAATGCACCTGTCCTGCATCGAGAGATCAGAAAAATCTGGAAATAATAAAGGAATATAAACGAGTTTGAACAAATAATCAGTGACTGAATAAAACAGAGGCACGATAAATAAAACCCTGCGATCAGCCAACGAGAACAAAAGATGAAGTGATAAATGGTCCTCTCTGTGCGTGGCTGCTTGTGCTGTGGGGCGGGGCTGAGGGGCGTGGTTGCGGGGTAAGGCCGGGCTGGGGCGGGGGTAATGCTGTAGGGGTGGATTGTCGGATGCATGAGCATGCTGCATGTTCAGGGTCACACAGGAGTCAGAAGGGGTCATGGGGCCACTGGGGGTCGGTCGCTGCATGAATCACTGCATGGCGAGTGTTAGAGCCACAGCTTGCGCTGGAATGATCATGAATGAGAAAGACCTTGAAGAACACACACACACACTCTTTCACACACTCACTAACGCTGCGTCATGGTTTGTAATGAACGGCCGACGCTCGTATTTAAAGGTAAATTCAACGAATGAAAACTGAGGCCTAGAAATCTTTGTTCTTCGACCCTGTTTCATTCGTTCAGTTTAAATGTTGAGGTTGTAATGAACACCTCTGAATGGTAGGGGGAGCTCTGAGCAGCAGCAGGGGCTGAGTTTTATTACAATGATTCAACATTGTATGATCTGTGAGAGCTCCAAATTCAAACCTTCATGCAGAACATAGACCGAGTTTAAGATCTGTTTATGTTTCTCCCACCTGATGCCATAAGTCCAGTAGAGTGTGTCCTCATTGACCGAGTGCAAGAAAGAGTAATATCTCCTAGAAAAGCATGCTAACGTTGTTAGCAACAGTTAGGCTACATTCGTGGGGACATGTTGGTCTCTCCTTGCCATTGGTTTCGATGAGAACACAGCGTGGAGGAACATCAGGAACCACAGCATGGCTCAGTTATTTGTCATGTACGAGAGGTGAGCAGATGGTCACACACTTTACAGTCAATCTGTAAAGCATATTAGGCTAAAATGTATTCATGCTCGCGGCCTTGGTCCCTAAGACACCGCTGTTTTAAGAACATGCATGCTAAAATAATCATTCACATGTTACCCAAAATGAAAATCTGCATCTTTTGGGTGGTCACACTCTCACAGATTTCTCTATCATTTCTGTTTCTCTGTGGAGTCCATCACTATCAATCGGTTACAATTTACAGAAGAAACATTTCTGACCTTTGAAATATAAAAATACCTTTAGCTTTTTTTAGGCAGTGTATAAAAATATGTTTTGCTATTTTAGCAGAGGAGCTCCCTCCACCCTTTTCTGAACTTATTTAATTGAGGTTTAAATGCCACACCACAAACACTAAACCTCCCTGATTGGCTCCACAGAGACTGTTGCGTATGGATTTGCCTGTTGCCGATGACAACACGGTACATTTCAACTCCACACTGATGGCATTAATTCGTACTGCACTTGATATCAAGATCGCTAAAGGTACGAAACATTCACATAGATCACTTTTTATATCTGTTCGCCTTTACCTTTATCTATACGTGTGTGTGTGTGCGTGCGTGCGTGCGTGTGTGCGCGTGTGTGCGTATGTAGGTGGAGCTGATAAACACCAGATGGACGCAGAGTTGCGAAAGGAGATGATAGCAATTTGGCCGAATCTGTCCCAGAAACAGCTGGACCTGCTGGTCACGCCACACAAGTGTAAGTTATAGTAGGTTTGTACATTATCGACCAATCAGATCAAAACTCATCAGAGGAGCTTCTCTCAGCCAACCAATCACTGCTCTTCATCCACTGATCAGACAAATTCCCTCCCCTTAGCCTTTTTTCAAACTTCTATTAACCTCTGGCCATAAGGCAGGTGAGCACAGCGGCAGGCAGACACGGAGAGGACTCAAATAAGACATAAGATAAATTGAGAGAACTACAGATTGGAGAAACATCACAAAGGAGGAAGCAAAACCAAGAGTCTTTACATTTAAGAGTCTTCACACCAGGACAGTTTTTCAGCGTGTTAAACAGTCTGTCTAAATCAATGGAAGAGGAACATGGTCTGCGAGGGCTCTGGGAGAGGAACATGGTCTGTGAGGGCACTGGGAGAGGAACATGGTCTGTGAGGGCTCTGGGAGAGGAACATGGTCTGTGAGGGCTCTGGGAGAGGAGCATGGTCTGTGAGGGCACTGGGAGAGGAACATGGTCTGTGAGGGCTCTGGGAGAGGAACATGGTCTGTGAGGGCTCTGGGAGAGGAGCATGGTCTGTGAGGGCTCTGGGAGAGGAACATGGTCTGTGAGGGCTCTGGGAGAGGAACATGGTCTGTGAGGGCACTGGGAGAGGAGCATGGTCTGTGAGGGGCTCTGGGAGAGGAACATGGTCTGTGAGGGCACTGGGAGAGGAGCATGGTCTGTGAGGGGCTCTGGGAGAGGAACATGGTCTGTGAGGGCTCTGGGAGAGGAACATGGTCTGTGAGGGCACTGGGAGAGGAACATGGTCTGTGAGGGCACTGGGAGAGGAACATGGTCTATGAGGGCTCTGGGAGAGGAACATGGTCTGTGAGAGGCTCTGGGAGAGGAACATGGCCTGTGATTAAGGAGGATTAAGGGCCCTGGGATTAAGGAGGCTCTAGGAGGAGACATCACTGGTGTTTTGAGACATAGGTTCTTGTTTCCTGAATGTTCATCAGTTCAGCAGTGGCTGTGGAGAGGTGCAGATGCCGTTCATGTTTGTAACCCTTATCCACTCTGTGCACTCTTTTGGCTTAGTCATGACCGTTGTAATGCTCATCTGGAGAGTTACTGCCTACTGGCGGGCCTGCTGGCCATGACACTCTCTCTCTCTCTCTTTATCTCTCTGTCTTTCATTCCTTGTCTGTTATCAGTGGGTGGTTTACTATAGATGAATGAATTCTCTATAGACGTCTTTTCACTCCAGTCAAACATCTTGAAATATGGCATTACATACAGCTGCAGTGCAAAAAGGTGTATCCCTCCACAGGTCTATGTTTTAAATTTTGCATGTCAAACACTTTATAAATTCTATACTAGTTAAGTTTAGTTATTAAGGATTTTATTATAATGGCCCTATCTGCACTTATAAAAGTTTAAACCCTACCGCAAACTTTGCATAAACATTATAGCTTTATGTCATGTTTCTCTTTTCTAAAGAGTTTAGACAAACTTTGGAGCTCTTTTAAGAAATATTCATTAATTGATTCATAATCCGGAAGCATGTTCTCTTGCTCAAGGTTACCGTGGAATTATAATTTTATCAGAAGTCATTTCAAGAGTTATGGATATGACACTATTTCTGAAAAAAAGCATCTGCCTGTGAAAAGACTTTTGGCTCTGTGTCCTTCATGCTTTTGTGTCTGTAATGTGTTACTCTAAGTGTGTATCAGTGTGTTGTTGTTTATAATGTGTAATATGTGTGTGTTTAGTGCCTCTATGCGTACTTATTATTCTCTCTGAATCAAGCTTAAACGTGATCTTGGACTGTAAATATCAGATTGAAAGCCAGGCCCCTTTACAGTTGAAGACCAGGTTTAACTGTTGTGTGAAGTTGTGTATTGTATTCTTTGTTGTGTGTGTTTTGCATCCCACTCCCATGTTCCCCACTCCACCAGCACCCCTCCCCATGCGCAGGGTCCATTTGAATCCGCTCTAATTGTGCAGGTAACTTTTGCGTCCTCTCAGCAGCTACAGACCTGACAGTGGGGAAGATCTATGCTGCCATGATGATCATGGAGTATTACAGACAGAGTAAAGCCAAGAAACTACAGGCGCTCCGAGAGGAACAGGTACGACCTATCACCAAACAGCACCAAACATGAACGCAAACACCCTTTGTAAATACACACTCCATCATCTAACACCACCCCAATACAGCAACATGTTGGCAGTAGTAGCTTGGCAGTTAAGGTTCTTGGTTACTGATCAGAAGGTCGGGGTTCAAGCCACAGCACTGCCAAGCTGCCACTGTTGGGCCCTTGAGCAAGGCCCTTAACACTTTCTGCTCCATCATGGCTGACCCTGCACTCTGACCCCAAATTCTTAACATGCTGGCGTATGCGAAGAAAAGAATTTCACTGTGCTGTAACGTATATGGATTAATAAAGACTAATTATCATTATCATTACGATTACGATATCATTACGTCCAATCACCATATACCAACGTAGTCACATATCACTTTAGGTGTGTATCGGAACCTAGGGTTAGGGTTATCTCCAGAGAGGATTCCACTTCCCATGATGCTCTTCTGCCAAGTCACCGGTGAATTGTGTGTGTGAGACCCTGACTGTCAGCCATGTTGTGTCACACACAGAACCGAACACCATTAATGTTTCAGCGCATGGAGCCGGACACTAGCCAGGACAAAGACCACAAGATCAACGAGGTCAATGGAGGTCATGGGGTCAAGGAGGTCCCACAGGAAAACCATGACAATCTGTGAGTTTCAATCACTCGTCTTTTTTCGGTCTCTCTGTTTTTCTGTCTCTCTTTCTCTTTCTGTGTCTCTCTCCCTGATGTGGTGTGTCATGTCTTTTTCAGTCCTGTTGAATCCTGGGTAACTCCTCGTTCTCAGATCTTCCAGAAATCTGTTGATGAGAACTGGAGCGCAGACTCACCATACCATCAGCAGGACAACCGACACAACACACAAGTAATTCCATCAGTGAACAGTGTAGAACTTGCACTCTTCTCTGGCCTTTCTGCGCTAATTGTGATTCGCTTGTTCTTCAGACTGTCTCTCGCTCTCCCTTGCTCTCTCTCTCTCTCTCTATCTGCTTCTCTCCTGTGTTGCCATGTTGCTGTAGCGCTGCCCTGCACACACTGCCCACACATAAATCTGCACTGACCACAAACACACACACACACTCACACACGAGTGTTTAGCTTGATTAGCTTGTTAAGCTTTAGTGTGAATCTGGTGCATGGCTCATGGTTTTAGTCAAGAGTGCAGGATGCAGAGTCCTGTTCAGAGTGCAGGTGTGTGTGTATGTATGTGTATATATGTGTGTGTGTGTGTGTATGTGTGTGTTTATGTGCGTGTGTATGTATGTGTGTATGTATATGTATGTATGTATGTGTGTGTGTGTGTGTGTGTGTGTGTGTGTGTGTGTGTGTGTATGTATGTGTGTGTATATGTATATGTGTGTGTGTGTGTGTGTGTGTGTGTGTGTGTGTGTGTGCGCGTGTGTGTGTGTGTTCCACATTTTTCACTTTTGTGTTTTTCAGACAGTAGAAATGAGAACGCTGCCTGTTCACTCCGACACTGACACATCACTACCACTGGAAGGGAGGACGGTCTCCATGCCCCGCCTCCCACTACGTCACCAAGTGAGCATCCATTCCATCCTTCACTCATCCCTCCATCCCTCTATCAATCCATCCCTCCTTTAGCCAGCTCTTCACTTTCCCAATGCTTTAATGCTAATACCAAACTCTACATATAAGTTTGGTATGCTAATATACTAATATGCTCATGTTAGCCTGCTTGCATGTCATTTACATCATCAAAGGCGTCAGC
Source organism: Ictalurus furcatus (assembly GCF_023375685.1). Classification (NCBI taxonomy): domain Eukaryota; kingdom Metazoa; phylum Chordata; class Actinopteri; order Siluriformes; family Ictaluridae; genus Ictalurus; species Ictalurus furcatus. Next base: position 5,349,711 of record NC_071281.1, read on the forward strand.
AGATATTTACAGTTCATAGATAGCTACTGTGTGTGTGTGTGTGTGTGTGTGTGTGTGTGTGTGTGTGTGTTGCCACACTAATTTACTCGCATTATAACATGCTAAAGCACTAATAAACACTAATACAGTCTATACACACTCACATGCTAAAACATTTAACATGCAGTAACATGTTAACAAAGTAACTCATAAGCATGGTGTGACACACGCACACACAAAAGTAATTTCTGGCTGTAGAAACTAAGAAAAGAAACACCAGTTTCGGTGTGACTGGAGATACAGTATATAAGACGTGATATAAGAGGTGAGAGACTTTTCACTGGATATTTTTTTCAGTCTACAAACTGTACAAAGCTCAAACCAAAGAAAATTATTATTAAGACACAAATATGACATATATATATATATATATATATATATATATATATATATATATATATATATATATATATATTTATATATATATATATATAATATATGGTAATGGTATACTTACACATTTTTTTCTATTTTTATTTTATTTTTATTTTTTTATTTAGGATGTGAAATATGATTACGTGTTCATGCACCCGGTTCCACTTCATTTTCTTTGGCTAGTAAACGCTAACGCAATGTTCGCTAGTTACAGTACACCTCCTTGGCTGCTGGTGATGACGGTGACAGACTGTGGAACCTGATTCATCTTAACATTCAACATTAATCTGACTTGCTCATAAGGGATACAGTTAAAAAGTTCTTTTAAAATTTATATCCAGATTTATGTGGAGCTGCTTTGTGTTCATCATTCAGCACTTTTTTATAATAAATAACCGGAATTGATTTGAATACAATTGAAAGTGCAAGTCATCAATCTGTCACTGTACCGTATGTCCTACACTCCATGTGTCACTGCTAATAGTGAAATGTTTGGGATTATCAATTAGCGCGCACACACAATATGTTTTATGGTTTATTACCACTGATATGTATACACAAATCTATAAATAATGCTTAATCCTAATCCGAACCACAGCAACTGTTTTTAAAAAAATTTTGGTCACTTCCCAAACCCAAAAAATCTCAATACATATTTACAATACAGTCAGTACAGAGGTAGCTAGCTCTGTCAGGAACACCTCTAAGTCCAAATGTGCATTGCAAAGTCCATTTACATTCTTCAGCTCAAAATCTGAAAAAAATGGACACCCCCGACCACGAAAATATCCCCAGTACCCCCCAATACACCCCGATACCCACTCCCCCCCATACCCCTCAGTACCCCCCCAATACACCCCGATACCCACTTCCCCTCAGTACCCCGCCAATACATCCCGATACCCACTCCCCCCCATACCCCTCAGTACCCCCCCAATACACCCCGATACCCACTTCCCCTCAGTACCCCGCCAATACACCCCGATACCCACTCCCCCCCACACCCCCGCCAATACACCCCGATACCCACTCCCCCCCCACACCTCTCAGTACCCCCAATACCCACTTCCTCCCAATACCCCTCAGTATACCCCAGCTACCCCCTGACCAAAAACTGGCATTCAATCTATATCTACTGGTTGTGTGTGTGTGTGTGTGTGTGTGTGTGTGTGTGAACCCTTTCCTTCCCTGCTGTGTTAAAACTTACACAGGTTATTCCTGTCCTCTAACAGTCCCACTTTCTTACCCACTTCTGTCTGTCTGTCTGTCTGTCTGTCTGTCTGTCTGTCTGTATGTGTGTATGTGTGTGGGTGTGTGGGTTTGTTCTACTCTGCATTGTTCTTCAGCAAAGAAGAAACAAACTTCGAGGAAATAACCTCAGTGTATGTACCTGTCTCTGTCTCTCTCTCCATCTCTCTATCTTTTTATCCCTCCCTCTCTCAGTATTTCTGTCTGTCTGTGTCTCTGTGTATTGTAACATGAGAATATACTGCATGGTATTGAGCAGTGGTCTTCTGTATGCTACCTGAGTGTGGCCTTATGAGGCATGTGAGAGAGAGAGAGAGAGTGAGTGAGTGAGTGAGTGAGTGAGTAAGTCAGGAGTGTGTACCACTTAGAAACACACACACTTTTGACTGCTTTGAAACGGCTTTCACAGAAACACTTAAATCTCACTTCTCTCTCTCTCTCTCTCTCTCTCTCTCTCTTTCTGTCGCTCCTTCTGTCTCTCTATCTCTCTATATATATTTATATATCTTACACTCTCTGTCTCTCTCTCTCTCTTTCTCTCTCTCTGTCGTGCTCTCTTTTTCTGTCACTCTTTCTGTTGCTCTCTCTCTCTCTCTCTCTCTCTCTCTATATATATATATATATATTTATATATCTTACACTCTCTCTGTCTCTCTCCCTTTCTCTCTCTCTCTTTTCTGTCCTTCTGCAGACCATTTCTGATGTGAGTCCATTGAGGCGTTCTACATCCTCACTGGTTCATGGGCGCTCAGGTCGAGGCTTGCGATTGGATGATTACTCTCTAGAGAGGGTGGAGTCACAGGAGGGGCCTAGACATGGGAGAAGGAGGAGAGAGAGAGAAAGAGAGAGGGAACGAAATCACCGCACCTCTGAGAGATCACTGACTCGCTACACAGATGCTGATACAGGTCTCTCTCTCTCTCTCTCTCTCTCTCTCTCTCTCTCACACACACACATACACAAACACACACACACACACACACACACACACACACACACACACACACACACACACACCTGTGTTCTTTAAGAGAGATGATCTACTTTTTTCCTGTCAGGTCTGGGTACTGATCTCAGCACCACCACACAGTCAGGTGAACTTCCCCCTAAAGACCGGGAGCGAGAGAGAGGAAGAGCTAAAGACCGGCGGCATCATCACCACCATCACCATCATCATCATCACCACCACCACAGCTCAGTGGAGAAAGAGCGAGAGTACCATCATCATCCTCACAACAGACATGACACGTACTGGTCACGTTCACCCAGCGAAGGCAGAGACGGCAGGGCACACAGACAGGTATGGTACACACATATACAGTCTTCTGAAAAAATAAGTACACCCCATGGGAATTGTTAGTTTTAGACATATTTGGATGAGCAAACTTTTGATCCTCTTTAAAACAGTGCCTATTAATAAAATTGATATATTTGAAGAAAACCACAAGTAAAATTAGCTTTTGCATTCATTTATTCAAAGAAATAGCAATAAATTTGATATTCTTCTGTGGAATAAGCTTTTATTTCAAATAATTTGGAGATCTTTTTAAGTCCCTTGCCAGACTCATAGGCATCCACAACCTTTTTTTTTCTGAAGGCCTTACAGAACTCTTTAGATCTTGGCATTGATGACACCACACCCCTCAATAACAAAGGGAACACCAGACACTAGATATGAGAGGGGTGTAAATAAGACCGGTTCCACCTGCACTCCCTAAGCAGGTTCTAATCACTGGAACCCGATCTTCAACACCTGAATCTAATTTTATGGATCTGAAGGTGTGATAAATGTAGGGGTGTACTTTTCCGTGTTACTTTTTGCACATGTACACAATAATACAAACACACACACACACTATGTCACACATACACTATTTCACACACATCATGCACTATTATAATTATGGTTTTTTTTTTTAATTACTTTTTTGTGTTTTATTTTAGGGAAGCAGTTCTGTGAGTGTTAGTCCAGTTCCCTCAACCTCGGGAACCAGTACACCCCGCCGCACTCGACGTCAGCTCCCCCCGACTCCACCCACACCTCGCCCGCATGTTACATACTCACCTGCCCCCAGGAAACCACTCCCACCAACCACTCCTCGCCGTGAGCCTCCACCTATCGGCACGCCTTCTCGCCGACCCTCCCCCCGCCGTGCACCATTCTATGACCGTCGTTTTGAATATGAGCCTCCAAACTATGAGCAGAGTGTGACGCAAGGACACTCCCATACGCCCCACCATGGCTCCACCCATCACAGTCCTTCCCACCGTAGTCCTGCCTCTCATCACCGACGTGTGCCCAACGGCTACCGCTCCTCCTCCTCTCCATCTCCACACCGCCGAGGCCCCGCCCACCATGGCATGCAACGTGCCCCACAGTCCCGCCCACCCCGGAAAAGTCTCCATGAACCGTACAGTGAGACAGATGAGGATGACTGGTGCTAAAATCCTGCTCTTAATACACACCAGAGAGAGAGGTGGAAGGACGCA
>NC_071281.1:5358862-5362319 GCF_023375685.1 Ictalurus furcatus
TTGACATGGTGATGAATCACCTGGGATGAACAGCAGTTCAGTTTTGCTGGGATTACGTATCAGCTGATGAGCTGCCATCCATGATGAGATGTCTGCCAGACATGCTTCTTCTTCTTTTCGTGTCGAGGTTCCACTTCATAGTGGAACCGTCATGGTGGAAGGATTAGCCGCTCAGCAGTATGATACTGAACGTTGCCCAGGGTGGATCTCGTCCATGTCACCTGATATGAGCAACCATCCAGGTAGGAAGCAAACCACTGCCATGCTGCACCACGAATTCCGAGACTCATGAGGGTGGACAAGAGAGTTTTGTGGTTGACTGTGTAAAATGCAGCTGAAAGTTCAAGAAGGATGAGGACTGATGACAGTTTGGCTGATCTACGGCATGTAGCTTCTCAGTGATGGCCAAAAGGGCAGTTTCTGTGTAATGTGACACTCTTTGAGGTTGTTCTGTGAGAGGTAGAGAGATAGCTGACTGTAGACAGTGCATCGAGGATTTTAAAAAGAAAAGAAAGAAGTGATACCGGTCAGTTGTTGCCGATGTCTGAGGGATCCAGAGTGGGTTTCTTCAGGACAAGAATAACCCATGTAGGGGAGGAGGTCTTGCGAGATGGTCTGGGGCATTGTGTAAGGGGTTGGATCCATTTGGCAGGTGGTAGGATTGCAGAACAAGATGACTTGCAGGATCTCTTCTGTTGCTAGATTAGAAAAGTGTGCCAGTGAAGGAGAATCAATCCTGAGTGTGTTGTGTAGGAGTTGGGGTCGAAGTGAAAGTCTAGCAGATTTTTTCAGTGTTCCCATCATAAAAGGTGGCAAAGTTTTCAACAGTAAGGGAAGATGGAGTAGGAGGAGCCAGTGGGTTGAGTAGTGAAGAAACGATGTTGTGGAGCTTGTGAGAAGCTTGTGTAGAAATACCAGCTTTTCCACTTCCTGTAGAAGTCTTACCAGAAGTCACTTCAGAGGAGAATTTGGGCAGGAGAGTGCAGTAAGAGGCTTCTCTCTGCTGTTCTTAGTTGTCTTCAATTGCTGCATAACACATCTGATAGCCAAGGAACTGGGCAAGAGATCTTCCCGAGTTTAGAAGATAGAGGGCAGAGGAGGTCCCTGGATGAGGAAGGTGAAGAGAGGAAAGTGTCTGTGGCTAATTCCAATGGTAAGGGATTCAAAGGTTCCCTTTGTGGGATTCAAAATGGGGCAAATTCTGTTTCCATTTTTGTAGCGTTTATCCATCCATCCATCTTCTATACCGCTTACTCCTTTTGAGGGTCACCGGGAAACCTGGAGCCTATCCCAGGGAGCATCGGGCACAAGGCAGGGTACACCCTGGACAGGGTGCCAATCCATCGCAGGGCACAATCACATACACACTCACACCCCCATTCATACACTACGGACACTTTGGACATGCCAATCAGCCTACCATGCATGTTTTTGGACTGGGGGAGGAAACCGGAGTACGCGGAGGAAACCCCCGCAGCACGGGGAGAACATGCAAACTCCACACACACAGGGCCACGGTGGGAATCAAACCCCCGACCCTGGATATGTGAGGTGAATGTGTTTGTAGCATTTAATCCCTCAGAGATATTTTGATATGAATGTTCTGGTCCATGTACTGCTCTTACTGCCTGGTTTGCGATGGCTCTTAAAGCCTGTAGGATCGGTGTATCTACAGCATCTCCAAGTGTGGACATGATCTCATTAAGGCTCATGTACCACCATGTTAGAGATGTGTTAGCCCAAATCTGCCGAAAATCTGTGGTCATTTTGAAAATTTGCCAGCTCCTCTGAATATTGCGGCGTTTCCTTGATTTTGTATTCATTTCTGCAATCACAAAAGCCTGCAGGGACCGACTTACATGTGCCTGAGTACCAGACTAGCATACTAGCTCTTTTACATTCAGGGTCTGTACAGCAGCATAAATTTATATGCAAAGCCTCATCAGTCTGTACCACTGGTATCTCTCTCTCTCTCTCTCTTGCTCTCTCTCTCTCTTTCAATTCAATTTTATCAATTCAAACCATATACATGTACATGCCAAAGCTTTACAGGAATGTAGAACTGTTATTAATAACATATTTGTTTAGTGTTTATATTAACATATGATCAGAATCTGAATAAACATATTATAGTGTCTGTTATATTATGTCTGTCTGTCTGTCTCTCTCTCTCTCTCTCTCTCTCTCTCTCTCTCTGCATCATTATTAACAGCTCTTCAACTCGGCCCATGCCCGCTATGAGCTCCTATAGTCTGCATTAAACTGTGGTAAAATCGTTTCTTCATTTCCATGAGGATCAGCAGTTCAGCCTGTTCAGTGTGCATAGTGCATCTCTATCAACATCATGCTGCAGTCAATGCTGGTACTGCTCCTCAGAGATGTTCTGGTCCCAAACAGTTTGTGCACTGATCATGTCCATCGTCCAACTCCACAGGGCCCTGGCAGAACAAATCCAGAAAACACACACATATAGGCAACATCGGCATAATGTGTACACATACAACTGTACTGCAATGAAACACCATATTGATGTAGGCTACACACACACACACACACACACACACACAGTCCCCTCTGAAAGTATTGGAACAGCATGGCCAGTTTTATTGTTTATGCTATACACTGAAGACATTTGGATTTGAGATAAAAAGATGAATATGAGACAATATCTGAGAAGGTCTGATGTAAAAGGTGCCATGTTTTAAGTTGTTTAACACAACTAGATGTAAATATGAGGATTTATTCTGATTTATCATCTCATTTTCAAATTTTTGATCTCAACCCCACGTTTTCAGTGCTCTTATACTTTTGCAATACTTTCATTATATATATATATATATATATATATATATATATATATATATATATATATATATATATATATATATGTGTGTGTGTGTGTGTGTGTGTGTGTGTGTGTGTGTGTGTGTTTTGATATTGCACAATTTGTATTACATTACATTTAGAATCATTTTTATTTATTTATCTTTAGGTTATATAACCTTTATTGTGTAAAGATCCGTGGGACATTTATTTTGTAGTGTGTATTGCGCGTGATGGGTGATGTGGTGTTTCCGGCTTCAAAGCCCTGGGTGATGTGGTGTTTCCGGCTTCACAGCACTGGGTGATGTGGTGTCCAGTGTTTCCGGCTTCACGAAGCTGAAGCTGCACTATGGATGATCCGTTTTTCGTCGTTAAAGCGTAAATATATCAACTTTAATAACATGTTTATTCTTTTCATTTCTGGATTTCAATTTAGTTCTTACTTACAGATTTAAATAAAACTACACACACTGCAGCAGATTTAGCTAACCTCAGTGCTAAGTTAGCATCCCTGCTAATGTGTCTGTAAATTCACTATGTGAAAGTTGCTGTTGGTTAGGGTTGTTGTTGTCTCTCTCTCTCTCTCTCTCTCTCTCTCACTCTCTCTCTCACTCTCTCTCTGTGTGTGTGTGTG